>NC_080071.1:109348161-109648161 GCF_949987535.1 Balaenoptera acutorostrata
ACCACATACCTCTGTTTAAAAGCTTATTTTGTGGTTTCCTTGGTTATTTATAGAACCCTGACTTTCTCTCCCCCGCCTCTTTCCTCTTCACTTCATTCTCCCATATTTTCCCATCTCTCCTTACAGACCAGCCTCGCTAAAGAATCCAGGATGCGTGTGAGGGGCCTTGTTTCAATACCTGCGGTTTCGGATGACCCTCTTTCTATTGACAGGGGTCTCCTGGCTGAGTTGCTGTGGGGCTTTTTCTCCAGCAGCAAGGAATCCAGTCCCCCTCCAGCAGTAAGGAAGTCTCTCTCTAGTAAACCTCTCCTCCGCACCCCCAAAGCTGCTGCATGTCTTTTGCCTGATGAGACCAAATCCGATGGCTCAGCCTAGCCTCTTCCCAGCAGGATTTGCAATGCTGGGTTTCTGGCTGGGGTCTTTTCTTGTCGCCTAAGTTGACTCCCTCCTCAACCTTCTCCAGCTTCCTGCCACCTAACCTGGCTGCACTCCGTTCCACTCTGCTGTACGGACCACCCCTCTTCAGTTAGGACCTCTTCATGGAATTGGTTAACTGCTTAACTGCATCTTCCGAGGACTTTAAGGCCGCATTCCTCTATCTGGCCCTCTGCTCAGGCCTCCTTCTCTAGGAGGAATCGCCACTAATGCTGGGTTCCAGTTCAAAACACAGTTCTCAAGTCTCTCAAGCTGGAGCTTGGACAGTTTCTCTCCAAATGAATGTCCTTGGATTATTGACAACCTCAGCCCAGCTGAAGCCTGAGAGTAACCTCCCTCAGAACAGCCCCCCTGGGCAGGAAAGAGGAGCCCTGAGCCTTCTCGGGCCCCGGGGGCTGGACTCCATCACCGCGATTATGGGGCACCGTTGCTAACGCTCATTCCACTTTCCATTCTTGCACTGGTCCCGAGGACACGTGGAATCTGAATACGACCAATAATTCTTTTAACTCCCTTGCTTTAATAGCTATCAGATGGAAACTTTGGTTCCTTTATTAAACGAGGCTGGATGTCACCCAGAGAACTACTGTGTGGTGGAATTTCTATCCTGGATTCACTTTCTTTCGGTCGACTCCTTCTCCCCACCCCTGACCCAGTTTTCACGGGGGCATTCTCAGGAAAGGCAGACTCTCCAGGCTTGCTCCCAAACCCTCCAAGTATTGTTCTGATACACAAAGTAACTTTAATCTTAAGTCAAATTCAGAGAGACGTTCCCATCAAGCCTCTGTGAGACTGTCACTTAGGTGAACCAAATCTAATCAATTATTTTTGAAAATGAGTAGCCATCGGTCTAAACTCAGCGGACTGAGTTTCAGTCAGGTTTCTCTGCAGCTTTTGTGGCAGAGACTCCTGTGTTCCTGTGTCTTAAACACATGGGTCTTTCTCTCTTTCAACGACCCACCTTCTCATCTCCTGGTGGAGGTGATGGCAGCAGGGTGGCTATGCCAAAGGGGTGCTTATCTGCCTTTTTTGCTGGTGTTCAGGAAGCATCAGTGGTCTGGGGACAGCCTGAGGGTGGAGATGTCTCTACCCCACAGCACCAGGGGCTTTCAGGAGCAAAAGGAAGGGGAACGGACTTACTAAAGTTCCTGTGTGCCAGCCCCAGTGTGGAAGCTCTGTGCTGCTATCTCACTTTCTCTCCTAACAGCCCTGCAGAAAAACCGCCACTATTGTGACTTCACAAATGATCCAACGAGGCTCTGTGACGTTGGTGTAGGTGGTTCTCCAGAAGCAGATGCTGGAGTTTGGAGTACAGATGTTTATTAGACATCAACAACTGTAAAAGGAAGGAGTGGGGAACAGGACTGGGGAGAGGGACAAGCTTAATTGGGAGGTAGATCCGGCAGAGCCCCAGCCAAACTGGGGAGGGTTTGCCCATCGGGACTGTTTCATGTTGACTGAACTGGCTAGGTCCTTATACTCAGCCTGGGACCAGTCCCCAGGTGTGGTTGCCTCAGGAAGGCATGACCCCAAAAGTCCCTCTGTAATGTCGGTTGTGGATGGTGTACTTCTAACATCTACCATGAAGGTAGCTCAGCCAAATTTTTAAATGCTGGGCCTGGTATTTGTATGAAGGTGTGATTGCCTGCAAAACCACTGTCTCCACTACGCCATCACACTGAGTGCTCTCTGCAGACAGGCAGTGAGTCTTCCCACCGGAAGTTATTTGGGATGGGAGTTATTTGCTTGACAGCATGAATTGTGGCTTTTCCTTCCTTTGTTCCCCTGATGGGGGAGACACTCCAACTCATTCTGGAACCTCCTGACAGCGTACTTCAAGGCACCCAGAGCCATCTGCTAACTGAGGCACCACGGCGGAGGGTCAGCCGACCATTTTCAGCTTGTAAATCTGGTGCCTGGCTCATCCGACTGAACTTCCAGCCATCAGCCTAGGGTCTCCAGCCACAGGGACACGCCAGGAAATGCCCTTCGGTCATCTTTGTTTTCTTCCACTCCCAATCCACATCTCCGCTATATTCCCCTTATGTGGCTTTCCCATCAAATGCATCTTTTCATCTCTAAAGGTCAGCCATTTCTTCAGTGGGTGGGGGGAAAGGGCATAAGCTATCAGAGTAAGTCACTTCTCATCCCTGGGTTTCCCCCATTTACTTCCACACTAAAATGGGAAAAGGGTAGTGTGTTAGTTTCCTAGGGCTGCTATAGCAAAGTACCAAATCCTGGGTGACTTTGAAGAATAGAAACATATTGCCTCACCGTTCTGCAGGCTGGAAGTCTGAGATTCAGGGTCGGCAGGGCTGGTTTCTTCTGAGGGCTGTGCAGAGAATCTGTTCCTTGCCTCTCTCTTAGCTTCTGGTGGTTTGCGGGCGGTCTTTGGCATCACCTTGATCTCTGTCTTCATCTTCTCCCTATGTGCGTGTCTTGGTGTCAAAATTTCTTCTCTTTATAAGGATGCCAGTCATATTGGATTAGGACTCATCCAAATCACCTCATTTTAACCTATTAACTCTGTAAGGACCCTGTCTCCAAATAAGGTCACATTCTGAGATACTGGTGGCTTAGGATTCCAATATATCTTTTTTGGGGGGGGATAAAATTAAATTCATATCAAGTACTTAAACCACATGGTGTCTTTAAATTTATTTATTTATTTTATTTGTGGCTGTGTTGGGTCTTCGTTTCTGTGCGAGGGCTTTCTCTAGTTGTGGCGAAAGGGGGCCACTCTTCGTCGCGGTGCGCGGGCCTCTCACTATCGCGGCCTCTCTTGTTGCGGAGTACAGGCTCCAGACGCGCAGGCTCAGTAGTTGTGGCTCACGGGCCTAGTCGCTCCGCGGCATGTGGGATCTTCCCAGACCAGGGCTCGAACCCGTGTCCCCTGAATTAGCAGGCAGATTCTCAACCACTGCGCCACCAGGGAAGCCCCACATGGTGTCTTTAAAAGGCCTTCACAGCTCGCATGCTCTGGCTTCCTATCTGATTGAGGCCCCCAAAGGAGGTGTAGGGGAGGCACCCTGGGAGTTAGGGATCTGTTCCAATCAGCCGTAAGACCCAGCTACCCCAGACCCACAGAAATCTTCCGGAAGTGTTCATGCCCTTATCCAAACATTGTTTGGGCACTACGCATTTGCCTTGGTTTCCCATTCCTGTTAACCGCTTCATGGACTCCCTAGGTTCCTAGAGGGGCTGGAACAATAGCCATCAGTGAGCCTTGTGGTTTTGGGGGTATTTTTGGGCTTTTCTCTCATACATAATTGCTTACAGAACCAAACCTATAAAGCAAATCAAGCCCAAACTTCTCTTATTAAGATCAAGGTGAAGGTATTTTGGAGACTGAGGCATAAGCTGGCGAGAGTCTCCTGGGAAAGTTCCTAGGAATTAAACGTATGACCTTGATTAGGGTAAAAACTGTCTGATGGTTTACTTTTCTTTGGGAGACATAGGTTACATTCGTTATGCAATCATTTTGAACTTTAGCACCTGCCAAGGGATCAGGGGATTTATGTGGTGTCCAAGCCTTAGTTATCAGAGCTGTTATTCAAAAAAAAATAATTGTAAGTGTAAAGAATAGGGCAAGACAGAAACATATCCATAGCACATTGTGTTTGTGACTTGTTGTGCCTTGCCTTACCCCCTATAGATGCTATATCTATATAGCACCTGTATTATATATTATATTGTATACTGTATTATATATGTATTATGTATTATAAAGATGTTATATCTATATAGCATCTTTATCTGTATTTTTATATCCCTATATACTGGAAGGTGAGGTTAAAGGAGAGAATTTCCTTCTCAAGGCGTGCCAAACTCCTCTATGTACTACTTCAGGGGCTCTTGTTCCATCTCTGTGAGGACTCAACCCAACACTGCTTCGCCTCCAACAGGTAGCACTTCTGACAGGTGGTCCCACCTCTTGACTCCAGTCCCAGAGCTCCCCTGTTGATGCCATCTTAGGACTGTGCTCAGGCCACATGTGCACAACCAGGAAGTGCAGAGGAGTTAAGGTCTGTGAGGCAAGCCTCTGAAGGGAGACGGGATCCATGGACACAGTTGTCCTCCCATCCCCCATCAGACATGGTCTGGAGAGGAGTTTACATGGCTTCCGGGGCTGCGGTCTGATGGATGGTCTCAACTGGCCCCATCGTCTCTGTAACACATCCTCACCTGGGCTGCCTTGATTTCCTGGTTTAACCTCTGCACCCCTCCACTCCTGATCCCTTGGGTTGCATTCTTAGTAAAAGAAGAACCCATAAGCCTTTTCCCCAGGGTCATCTTTCTGGGGGACCCAGGCTAGGAATATAGGGAGAGAGAGAGAGTGGGGGGCTCTGCCCTGTGATGGCTCTAGATGTGGGAGTCCCTCACCCTCATCCGGTGCTCTGGCCAGGTGGTGGGGCTTTGTTTGAGTGTCTCTGGCTTGGGAGGTGGTAAGAAAGAGGGTTTATAGGCCCAATCACTTATAAAGCTACATTAGTAATCTGTGGGCTTTCTTTTGTGAGGTAGCTTAAAGACAACTATCCCTTCTTCTTGTGGTGGATTTGGGGGAAAATGGGATTCCTGCATTAGTCGGGGAAGGCTGAGTCACATGGTGGGATGAGGACCGGGCAGAACGGCAGGAGCCCTGGCTTCTGGGCTTGGCTCTTCCACTGACTGAGCTCTGTGACCTTGGCCAAGTCACACTGCCTCCCTGGGAGCCAGCTTTCTTATCTGAACAATGAGGTCTTAGACTAGATTATCCCCTTGATCACTTGCAACTCTAAAACCTTATGATACAATGTAATTCCTGCCACTTTGACTGTATTTGTATGGAAGATGTTTCCATTCCTATCCAAAAGGTCAAATTGATGCCCCTGTGAGATTTTTCAATATGGGAGCAAAGGCGAAGAACAAAAAGTGTTTAATGGTATTTTCTTTTCTAAAAAAAAAAAAGGATTTGGTCGGAGCCACTCTTATCTTGTCTATCACAAGGGAAAACTAGACTCTAACAACCCACAGCTTTCAGCTCCAACTGTGGGTCTTTCTCTCTGCAGTTTAGTACATCACTGCTGAGGGCTGGTTTGGCGAAGGGAGCTCCGAATCAGCTGCAGATGGAGCAGTCTGATAGATCTCCCCCTCCACACACTCACGGACCACTTTTTTCTGCATATCCCACCCTCCCTTCCCCCGTGCAGGAAAGGAAGGTTCTCTGTAGCTGAGGTCAAGGCCATGACCACACCCAGCACACTGACCACAGCAGGAGGTTAGAGTCGGAGTGGGGAGGGGGACCTCACATCCTCCTTGGGAAGTCACAGAGGCCAATGCAAATTACTTTTGGTCATTGCCCAAATGGGAAAGAACATTTTTTCCCCAGATCGTTATTAAGAATTTTATACAATCACACACGCTCTTCTCTCTCACGTGCAGACGTACACTCTCAAAGAGAAAAACTCATCCCTGAGTATTGGGTCATAAATTATATGAGGTACATTTCATTATAAAGTACATTTCTTTAGTCCTTTATGAATGCTCTCTACTTACCCCAGGGGGGTTGTAATGTACACTGACATCTTACTTTCTTCCAAGAAGCATTCCCTTGTATTGTTTAGTATGTGGGGCCTGGCTGGGCAAACAAACCCTGTGCTGGAAAATGAAGGCAGTCGACTCCTAAATGGGAATACAATCACGCATCTATTCCCGGGCTCCAGGGAGCTCACATATAATCTTTAGAAAAACTGGGTAAGTAAACATCAGAGAAAGAAAGGTCTGATGGTGAAAGGGGGCTGCATAAACAGTGAAATGCATAATTGCTATGGCCCAGAAAAATTGGAAGCCAAGTGATTCTAAAGCCAGAAAGCCAGGAATGGGTATTGAACACCAAGTCAGTCCTCATTATATCTGATTTTTAATTTTGCTAGTTTACCACATGGGTCTTTCCCCCTCCCAGCCCCCATCTCATCCTTCCTGAGGCACATTCTCTTAAAGTGGAGAAACATGAAAAGGTAAAAAGTTGAGCAAATTAGAGACAACATCAGGGCCTTGCCATTTTCTTCAGTTAACAAAGCCAGCAGCGGCAGAGGGAGCGCGGCAGGATCTTTCAGCCCTTGGGTTTCACTGAAACTGAAATAGTTCAGTTTTACCTTGCAGAAGATCAGAAACCAAAGCTCATAAAATTGAACTCAGATGAAGAACGCTCCCGTCTTTGGAGTGCTACTAAACAATCTGCAAATTATTTAAATTAAACCAACCCAGGCTTCAACATCTGCACACAAAATGCTTAAATTCCAAGTGCAACTTTACTGGCATAAGAAAATAATAAGGGGAGTTCAATTTGTGTCAGCATGGCTCAGGAAAATAAGATATCATGTCTTGCTGTCTGCTTGATGTCAACTTCTCAGATGCGAGCCCTAATGCCTCATCCTAGACTGTCCGCACCAGAGCCTGCCAAACAGAGAAGTTCAGCCAAAGTTCACCAAGCTACTACCAAATAGCTTTTTTCCCCCTCCTTTTTCGATCATTAGAAACCTTCTGTTTTATATTGTGCACACGTGATCGTATCTACCTCTTAAAACATGTATAACTCTATTAGCTTCTCCTATTCTTTGGGAATACTGTCAATTCTTTTCTGTGATGACTTTGTTCCATGGCTTAGAGTTATTCAGCTTTTAAACTTTCACTACATATACTAGATTCTATCTGAAATGCTTGGTCAGGAGACACAGATAAAATCTGTAATATTCAAGATGATTTGAAAATAATTCTTTTTTTAATAAATAAGTGAAAAAAAAAAGCAGACCAATCAATTACTGTCTGAGAGGGCTTCAGAAATGCTTTTTCAGCCCTCTCTCATCCAAATCAGAGCCTTACTCAGGTCTTGTCAGAGAACCTGCCCTAAGACTAACAACCTCCAAAAAATCCCCAGCGCAGACCTTGGTTCTAATCTCCCCTTCAGCTGGGCTCTTGAGAGGACCAACAGGGCAATTACACAGACCATTTTTCTCATTTTCGTTGTTTAGTCTTGATTTACTTCAAATGACTACAACTCTCATTCCTCCCAGTGAAACTGCACCCACACTTTTAATCATACAAAACCAACATTTTAATGCTGCTGGGTGATGTATCAATTTAGGGTCCTGGGATGACCAAAGAGCTAGGATTTCACTCATCAGCAGAAATGCAGCTTTAGTAGGTGTGTGAAGACAAAAATAAGTGCAGTGAAGTCTTTGATCTACTGCGTACATGTTCTATAAAAATACCTTTCCTATAGTGTAACATGTCACATTTAATCTATGTTCCATCTTTCCCATCTATCTTCCAACCATCACTTGGTCTTTTTAAAAGACCCAAACACCAATGCTCCAAGCAGCCTTGTGGGAGCAAAGTCTTCTTTGTTTCCATTTGGTGGTGGGGCTTAGGGTGGGGTGGGAAAACCCCACGGGGCAACAGGAAGAATAGCTCTATGGCCTATAAATTTCAATCTCAATAATGGGCTACTCCCTTCTTACTGTTTCAAACACGACTAAAATAATGTTGAAATTCACATTTCAGGTAAGTTACAGCTGATTATAAAACTGTTATAAAAAAGCTTCCTTTACAATTAGTGTTGATTCAGACAACTTTCAAACCCATGGTAAATATCTGGCCACCCATAGCTGACAATGGTTTATTTAAGCAATTTGATAAACTATTACACATCAATCTGGTCTGAATACAAACATTAAAATAAAACGAATCCTAAAATATAACAATATTAAAAGTATAATCTTGTCCCGCACTGATCATTATTTATCTTGATCTCTTTTCATCTTTTATATCATAAAATAATTCAGCTAAAACACTGCATGTAAAGGAACTTGTCTGATTCATATTTCATTTAATCTGGTATCAATTACTGACCGAGATTTGGAAAATACAATGTCTGTGTAGATGAAATGCTTTAATACCTTAGATAGTAGCTAGTTTCTGGGTTCAGCCTGAAATGGCATGGTCAGAAAAGTTTAAAATATTTTTGCTAGATTCAAAGATGAGCAAGATTAAAAATTCCCAAATGTGTATTCTGGAATCCCTCCAGAAACATTCCATCTTTATTCATTATTGGATATTGTCTTGATTAAAATTCCTGTTGGTTTGTTCTATGGTTAAGTAGTAATCTTGTATCTTAGCATTTGGAATGTATTGGTATCATGTGACGAGCACAGAGCCCGAATGAATATAGAGAGATCTCTTTCACAAGTCAACAAGGAGGACTTATAGCGTTCAGATTTCAGCAGAGCTGTTTGGGGGCGGGGGGGGGGAGGTGGGCGGTTATCTGCTCAGCACATTCTTTCCAAAAAGTGAGTCAGAAAGAGAGCGGTTCAAAGCAAAATGATTTTTCCTAAAACACCAGTGTCCCGAAGCAAGGCAGATTTCTCTAGAGGAAATAAGATATTTTTCCTTTTCTTTTTCTTTATCTCTTTTGTTCTATTTCTAGCATTGGGTGCCCTTTATTGCTAGTTTCACCCAGTAACATGTGAAAAATGTACTCGACAATGCAAAGCAGATGACTCGGTCACCATCTTCTGAGTCACCATACTGTTCTCTGCATTCCTGCAGATGCCTTTCAAAACCAGAAAACGATTCTGTTAGGAGTCAGTAAGAAGGAAAATAAAAATGAAAAAAAAAAAAAATTGGGCCTACTTATACAGCCACACTGATAACTTTTGTGGCTTGTCCCCCACTGGCAACCTGCTTGGCACTGGGTGTTCCCAGGGACCCTAGGCACGGACCCCAAGCCCGGAGGAGATCTGGGAGAGCATGGAAGACCACTTTGGTAGACTTGGCTGGCCTTTTGTTTTATTTTACATTGTAATGGCCACTTGGAAGTGAGCTCTGTGGCAGAGAGGAAAGGGGAGGACATTGGTGAAGATCTGGGTCCCTCGAGGTGAGGTAAGCTGTCTCCATTTCTCGTGTGCTGCACATGCATCTGTCAGAGAAAGTCAGAGCCAAGGTTTTAGGCATAAACCCAATTTTTAAGAAAGTTGTCAGATACACCAAGTCACCTCCAAGTCTTCCCTAGCCTGGTGGGTGGGGGTATCTCATGAGATTAGATGAAGATAGGATCCCAGGGACCATGATTCTGGAGAAATGAGTCAACTGACTGCTTTAGTGGATGCAAAGCAGCACGTAGTAGGTGCTCTATACCTCTCTGTGCCTCAGGGAGCATGCCTCCTAGGGATCTGGTCTTTGCCTTGGGGAAGTAGATGGATTAGACCACATTTCATGAGAGTTTTACCAAAGAACTTGCTCACTAAGCCGCCCATCCTCCATATGCAGAAATAATGACCAAAGTCAAGAAGCTGTCCAGTTTGTTGAATAGAGACTCAAAGAAGAAAAAGGCTGTTTCATTCATCTCCCTGAGGCAAGTGCTTAGAACAGTGGCTGCACATAAATATGTGTCCGTGAATGAATGGTATGATATGAAGATTCTGAATCAAAAACCAACCAATGCAATGGTCAAGTGGCTTTTGAGTACAATGAGCCTAGAAGCACACTCTGTTCTAACGAGCTAAATTTTAAGAAGACAAAGTAAGGAAAGGGAGAGTACTAGTAATCGTTGGTACTTGTATGTATCAGGAAATTTCTCATGTTCTTTGATGGGTAGGTATTGTCCCATTTTCCAGATTAGGAAACTGAGACTTGGAGAGGTTAAATCGCTTGCCTAAGGTCACACAGCTAATGAGTAGTCGATCTGTGGTTCAGACCCACGACTCCCTTGTTGGAGTGGTTTCAAAGATGTAATTACTGTAGCACTTCCTTATTAGAGGCTCACTGCCTCTGCGTTTAGGGATGTATCAGACTGCTTACACTCGATGCTAGAAAAAAGTTTTAAATTCTTTTCATGGGAAGTTTTTAGAATTTTGTGATTCAAACCAGATTAAGCAGGTGAAAGTGCTTTTTTAGACTGTTTGTCTTAACACTAAAAAATTTGTTCTGAATCCAAATCCAGTATAAATGTATTAGCCTTTTCTAGCCAAGAGTTTACAGAAGTAAGAAGTAAATCAACATGCCTTCAACCCTAGGAGGAAATGTGAAAGAGAGAGATGGATGTTTGATCAGGTCTCAGAGGGCTCCTTTAGTTCCAACTCTGCTGGTAAACAGCTGTGTGATCTTGGATAAGTCCCTTCACCTCTCAGGACTGCAGGCTTATCTATGGTCAACTAAGGGACTAATAACCCTTGCTTTGCTTACTGCTCAGATGTTGGAATCAAGAGAAATATGGAATTAAAATACTTTCAAAATTTATAGCATCCAATTAAGAAAACATTTATGTTTGTGATGAAAATGTCCTACTTTCTGTAATAATGGAGTTTGGGCTTTTTCCCATCTAATTTACCTAATTTTACTAATTTAATTTAATTTTCATCTTCCGAGATAACGTATACTTTTCTCGTTTAGAATTTCACTCAGCTTTTTTTCACTTAGCTAAATGGTACTTTTCTCCCTTGGTTTGGCACTTGTGAATATTGTTCTGATTTTTTTTTTTCTTTTTAATTTTAGCTCAATCAGAATTTACTGTTCTTCTCTAAGGCAACAAGTCCAAGTACCTGAATTCATCTCAGAGAGTTCAGACGACATTTCTCTCTGTACATACATTTCTAGGGTTGGCCCCAGATATGAAATATAATTATGGTGCTTTCTTGCCTGATATTAGGCAAGTCTGAGGAGGCCTGGCGTACATTCCTTGGGCTCATGAGTAATTATGGTGCTGGTGATGATCAACTACTTTATAAGGTCTTGGGCTGCTGGGATTCTGGTTTTTACGTAATGCACAAACCCCATGAATTTAATTACCACCATCTTGGTGCCTAACAAATACGCTTCACTTGTAAGCCTTGTATGTATTTATGTTCAGATGGGACTAAAGGGTGTGTGTTTGTGAGTATTGTGACCATTACACCCCATACATTCACAAAAATTGTCCCCCCAGATTCAGATTGGCTTTTGGTTGAATGGCCCATGCATTTGATATTCCTTTCTTGGTTGGAAAACTATTTTTCAAGTTCTCTTTTTCTCCACCTCCTTTCTTCTCCCTTCTTTGTCTAAACTGTATAATGCTGTGTTTCCTTTTGAAAGATTAGGTAAGAGGGAACACGTGTGTGAAAGTCGTGGCCAACTCCCATGTGTTGGGGGCTGGTGAGATGAAGGCCAAAGGCCAAATGACTTCAACACCTGACAAGTGTGTGGATCTCATTATGGCCATGGGGTATGGAGGCCTTAAAAAAATCAATGGATTTGCAGGATGCATGGTCAACATTTGGTGAGAAAGCAGGTCTTCAATGATTTTGTTTCTAATCCATGGCAGAGGTATGGCCCTTCAAGAAAAAAAAAATCCTTTCATCTCCTAGCAGCAAAGTTTCCATCTACCCCATATATTTAAGGGATTCACAGAGCTTGAAGCAGTATTTGAGATTATCTTGTCCAATGCCTTTATTTTATAAATGAGTAGCATGAGCTCAGGAAGGAGAGTTTCCCAAGTCCTCATAACAGACCAGATTCCCTCACTCCCAGCTCAGCCCTCCATAGGTCACACCCGCTGTCATAGCACTGATTCACATCCACTTATCCAGTGAGGGGCTTTTGAGCACCTACTCTGTGCTTGGGGGTAAGTGGCTTGGTTTGGGGCTCCCAAGGAAGTCATTCAGGCATAGTTTTGGCCTTCAAGGAATTTGTTAGCCATTTGGAGAGTCAAGACTAATATGACACAACGGTCTCATGTCCAAATGGCAGCTTATAGGTCAGAGTTGATGTAAGTGGAGCAGTGCCGTTCCTCAGGACGTCAGAGTGCAGAAGTTGGGGAAGGCTAGGCTTCTGGGAGGAGACTTGGAGGCAGAACTTGAAGCAGGTTTTGGAAGTTTGAAGTTTTGGAATTCCAGGAAGGAGCAGGGCTTGCGAAAGTCTCAGAAGTCTTAAGGAACAGCATGTGAGTAAGTGTTGGGGGTGAAGACAAGCCAACTTCTCAGTCCCTGTGTGGGGGATGTGGAATGAGGTCAGCTCCACAGCATAGGAGCACAATGCAGACAGCCTTTCATCCAGGCTAAGGTGTCTGCTTCCTTGTGCAGACGATGGACATCGATTACAGTTTTAAGTAGGGCAGTGAGGAGCAAAAATGAAGATGACTGTTTAGAGGAAAGATTGGAGGGAGGTAAGATGAGAAACAGGGAACCAGTTGGGTTAGTTTGGAAAAAGTCCCAGCGTGAGGTGATGAACCCCCTGAACAGGGAAGTGGGGAATACAAAGCAGCAGGTGGCGAGGGACCCCCTTAACTCTGCGGGGCTGCCTGGGTGAGGGTAAAGTTTGCGATGCCAACTCCTAGAATGGCTAAAATCTTTGCCTTCCAGGATCTTGAGAGGTTTGCTCTGGTCGTCCATATGGCTTTTCCGGGAGTGCTGGCACAAGATATGATTCTTCACCATTTAGGGGCAAAGCTGAAGGCAGGGAAAGAGGGACAGTTGCCCCACAGGACCGGGACATCTCAGGCTGACACTAAAGTGCCCAGTGTCTGGGTAGAGTGATGGGCCTGCATCCTGACTTGGCCTCTCACTAATTCCAAGCTGCTGCCAAGCCACTAACACGTTCCAAACCTCAGTGTTCTTATCTGTACTTTGGAGATGTAGTAACGCCTGTCGTAGTTACCTCACCCAGCGTTGTAAAAATCCAATAAGAGAGTATATGTGAACTCTACATAGACTGTAATCAGTGTCCTGTCACAGCTCTCGCTGCTGAGATGGTGGAGCATTGGATGCAGGGAGAAACTACACGAGAGCAAGGACGTATTCCCTACTGAGAAAGTAACCATCTTCTGCCTTGCCAACTTTGACACTGCTTTTTCACATTTAAGAAGGAACAGAAGTGGAAATAGCTTGAGGTTGCTGTTCAAACTCATTACAGTGAGCTGCCCTAAATCAGAACTGACCAGGCTCTGCTGGCAGAACTTTCAGAACTTGGGTGGCCCCATCCAAAGCTGAAAAATCATTGAAAGGATGGGAGAGGGGGGTGAGATGCTCATCCCTGAAAAAAGGGGAGATGGTTTTCAAACTATATTTTTAATATATTTTCTAAATTTTAATGACACTCTGCCTGAAACCATTAGCAGCTTCTCAAGCTCTCTGAGCAGGGTTTTCCTTGGAGATTGGCTTCATCATAGGTTTAATTCCTGACTCCTTTCTAAACGTAAAGAACCAGTTCATCTAGAACTCCATAAACACCCCCTCCCAAAGGCGGAGGCTGTGTTGGAGACTGGAGACAGAGTGGGGACCCTGTGGAAAGGTTTCTGGGTAATGGGAGGAAGAAAAACATTCAAAACAGAATCACTGAGCGCCACCTGGTCTAGAGAGTGAGGGGCATAAAAATATATGTTTCGAGTGCTTGCTGAGTGCCAGAACTTGTTTTTGATTCTGATCGTATAGTGTCAGAGTTTAAGATACTCTAGATGTTTTTCTGGAGGCCAATGTGAATTCAATGATAGGTTTTTCCCCGCAGAATGGCACAGATAACAGCCTTCGAGAGCTCATCCAGGCTCCATCCAGAGGGTAGATTTGGGGCAGGGGAGGCTAGGAGCAGACCAGTGCAGGGTAAACAGCAGGAATCCCCTGAACCAGGGCAGTGGCAGTAGAGAAGGAGCAGATTTGGAAAACAGTTTGGTAGCAAAAGTGAAAAGCGTTGCCCACTGAGAAAATAGTGCCCGTAGCTTTTGTCCCCTGTATTCCCCCTCACCCAGCACTTATGAGATGCTTAACCCCTGGCCTTGAATGTTTGTTGATTAATTGCTTGGTTCATTACATATCTTAAGTTAAAATTTCACTGTTTATCCTATCCAGCGATGAGGACCAAAATTTAGCCATAATATATTTATCAGGGTATCATTTTTTCTAGTTTCACTGAGATATAATTGACATACAGCACTGCATAAGTTTGAGGTGCACAGCGTAATGATTTGACTTACATACATCATGAAATGATTATCACAATAGTCAACATCCATTATCTCATATAGATACAACATTAAAGAAATAGAAAAAAATTGTTTTCCTTATGATTATAACTCTTAGGGTTTACTCTGTTAAGAGCTTTCATTTATAATGCACAGCAGTGTTGATTAGCTTTATCATGCTGTATATTACATCCCTAGTACTTATTTATCTTATAACTGGAAGTTTGTACCTTTTGACTGCTTTCACTTAATTTCCTCTCCTCCCACCCCTACCTCTGGTAACCATCATTCTGATCTCTTTTCTGGGGGTGTGTTTGTTTTTGAAGTATAATTGACCTATAATACTATGTTAGTTCCTGGTACACAACATAGTGATTCAATATCTCTGTACATTTCAAAATGTTCAGCAAGATAAGTCTAGTTGTCATCTGTCACCATACAAAGATATTACATAATTATTGACTATATTCCCCACATTGTACATTTCAGGCTTGTGACATTTGTTTTGTAACTGGAAGTTTGTACCTCTTAGTCTCCCTCACCTATTTCTCTCCTCCCCTCAATTCTTTCCCCTCTGGCAACCACCTGTTTGTTCTCTGTATCTATGACTCTGTTTCTGTGTAGATATATTTGTTCATGTGTTTTGTTTTTTAGATTACACATATAAGTGAAATCATACATTATTTATCTTTCTCTGTCTGACTTATTTCACTTAGCATAATACTTTCTAGGTCCATCCATGTTATCATGAATGGCAAGATTTCTTTCTTTTCTTAATGGCTGAGTAATATTCCATTGTATGTATATATACCACATCTTCTTTATCCATTCGTCTATTGATGGGCACTTGTTGCTTCCATATCTTGGCTATTGTAAATAAAGCTGTAATGAACATAGGGCTGCACATATCTCTTTGATTTAGTGTCACGTTTAATTGCAAAATTATGTTCAAATAGGGGGAAAGCTCTTATGTTGGATAGAATATTTACAATGATTAAAAATCACATTTTCAATAAATGTGACATAGGAATGACATAGGACATTAATGACATAGGAACTTCTTCTAACATAATGTTAAGTATAAGCATAATACAAACTATGTATAGATAGTATGTGCCTAATCAATTCAAAATACACACAGAGAAAAAAGAAAGGAAGGAAATATATCAACATGTTAATCATAGTTACCTTGAGTGGCAAGGCTAAGATTGCTGTTTATTTTCTTCTTTCCACATTTTAATATTTTTCTAATTTTACACTGTGGAGAGGTAGAAGTTTTCAAATCAGAAGAATAAAAATTACCGTGGAAGAAAAAAAACCCAAAAGGATACCATTTAGAGATTCAGAAGATTGTGTTCAAATGTCAGCACTGCCTTATGACTTAGGCAAGTCACTTAACCTCTGTAGTCTACAGTTTTCTTATCTGTAAAGCGAGCATAATAACATCTGCCTGCTAATTATGGGGCTATTGTAAATGTCAAACAAAATAAGGGGTGTGGAAGTGCTTTATCAGTTACTAGTTAAGTTGCTTCAGGAATATATGAGATTCTGGTTATTGCTATGTTCCCTCCCCTCACGGGGGACCCATTAAGTGTCTGCTAGAGGGCCCTCCGGGTGGGTGTGGGTAGCTGGCAACCTACTCTGGAGAAGGAGGGGAGGAGCTCATCCCAGCTGGAAGCTATTTTGCTTGAATGGAGACTATCAGGTCTAGCCAAAAATAATTTCATTGTGTTGAAGAAAGAGAGCTCAGAGACAAGCTGGGGGTATTGGGGAAAGAGGAAGACGCTGGGCAAAGGAGAACTCAGCCCCGGCAAGCCTGTTGGGATTCTAATTCACTCCCAGTCTGTCTGCGAGGCTGAATTCTCCTTCCAGCGCTGTGACTCCGGTCTTGAGTAACACTGGACCAGCCCTTACTCCCTCTGGGCCTCGGGATCGTGTGTGGCAAATGAAGGCTTGTAAGGGCTGGTCCCTCCCTCCCTCCCTCCCTCCCTCCCGAATATGGGAACGTATTCTGTGCGTCTCATGTGAAATCATTCCTTTCATCAGTGCTGTAATAGAGTCACCATGAATGATCCACGTGAAGAGGTAAAGGATATGAATGGAACATACACAAAGAGGGGGCAGGGCAAGTGGGCAAGCCAAGAGATGATACGGTATCACGACCAACAAACATATATTAAGTCTATGGTAAGTGTAGGTCCTTATGTTTCATACTGAGGGTTCAGAAACATGGGTCTCAATCCCTGCCTACCTGGGAAGAGATGATGAAGACAGGGTCCCTTCCTAATTGCCAAGAATGAATCCCAGGGAGTGAGCACGCAGGAGATCAGAGGAGGCAGATGATGACCAGGGTGATGAAGGCATGACTTGGAGAGCGGGTAGCCTAATGAGGTCTCCCCAGCTGCGAGTGAGCAGAAAGCACCAGTATGAAGATAGGTTTAGGGAACAATACACAGCTTCCCCCAGTTTGGAAGCTTCTAGTTGACTTATCTTGGAAAAATCATTTAACTCAAATGAACCTCTGTTTCTTCAGTTGTGAAAATGAGGCTATTAATACTTCACAGGCTATTGGGATGATTAAATGTGGGAAAGAAGACGAAGTTCCAGTCATAGAGTGTGTGTTCAAAAATATTCATTTCCTTTTCTCTCTTTTTTCCTACATCATCTAATGGCTAGCCCCCGACCAATGATTGGAAACTGGTGGTCTATGAGCCAGATCTAGTTTGTAGATACTGTTTTATCCGGATCACAGAATTCTAGTTTACACTGTGTTTTAAAAATATTTGCATTAGCTGGCGACACTTGAAAATTAGGAGATTTTATATAACCATCCAGATTTCCAACGTCTCTTGAAAAATCAGATCTGGCCACGGAGGGTGGGGAAGGTCCACATGAACACTTGACACCTACTGGCTGGTGCTGAGTCAGGGCTGCTCCTGTGGGCGGGGCCTCATTCCCACCTCTCCACAGTCCGCACAACTCCCTGCTCAGCCCCAACACTGAGACCATTGTGTTTGCACCATTTTTTATTCTCGAATTGAATTTTTAGTGAAATTTCTTTTTAAAGCAGAAAAATGAAACATTGACCAAGAGCATCATATGTTTCAAAAACAAAAACAAAAACAAAAACAGAACAGGAAAAGAGCATATTTAATTGGGGAGGTGAAGAAAATTCCTATGTGTTTAATATGCAGATGAAGCGTGACTCTATTGAAAGAATACACTTGGCTTGCTTCACTTGTTACCTGCTTGGCCCCTGTAGACATTTGAGTTTATTGCCCTTAGCCTGGGCCAGTTGCTCTTATCAGTATGTGTCTGTGGAAAATAGAAATCCCTCTTCATAATTTCCTCCTGCTGTGAAGGGGAAAATTCAGGCAGAACTGAAGAAGACACGCGGCACCAATGGTCATCAACACGAAGTCCAGGGAGTTGGCTACTGAACAAGGCCTCTTGCCTCCATGAATGTATGTCAGTTCACCATGAGGGCAGACATTCCTAGGTCTTGGAAATACATGATCCTTTCAGAGCTTCCCGGGTAACACTTCCATGATCAAAGATAACTCTAAGCTGATGAAATGATGGCTGGAATTAAAGGAAAAGCAATGGTTTAGAAAGGCACTGTCCAATAAAAATATGAGGTGAGCCACATATATAATTTAAAATTTTCTAGTAGCCACATTGTCAAAAGTAAAAGAAACGAGTGAATTGAATTTAAATAGTATATTTTGTTTTACCCTACATATCGAAAATATTGTCATTCCTACATTTTAACATGTAGTTGATATAAAAAATAATTAAATGAGATATTTTAACATTGTTTTTCTTCTGATTAATTCAGTCTTCCAAATTTGGTGTGTATTTTCCATTTATAGCGCATCCTGGCTGCATTTCAAGTCTCACTAGCCTCCCATGGCCAGTGGCCACTGTACTGAACAGTGCAGGTTTAGAAGATAGATGGGGGCATTAGCAGCTGTAAGAGCTTTACTGCTTCCTTGGCTTTGCTGCTGGCTGGCCCTGATCAGTCAGATCTTGGTCTCTCCCTTCTTGTGTATCCCATATCCTCTGTATCATGTGCCTGTATCTTCTTCTCAACTTTAAGCAAGTAATTTGAGGACACCCTTCCCACACTGGCACCGTTTTCCTTTCCTTGCAGACTCTTCTGGATAAAGGATGATGTGGGACACGGTAGCAGGTGCTCACTAGGTTTTCTTGACCTAGTATACTCGATTTTTGACTTGAGTTCTTCCACGATGGAGAATTCACAAATTCTCTGTTCTGAAACAGGATATTGACTTTGGCTACCCCTGTTAAACTTCTAAGATTAAAGATCCCACTGAATCTTAGACTTTCAGTGTCAACATCATTCATTCATTCATTCATAGATTCGTTAACAAACATGCCAGGCATACTGCTAGGTACTAGAATTCCAAAGATCACAAAAGCACATTTATTACTCAATAATTACTCAACATGAGAACAAATAAATGCTGTTTAGCATGACAAGTACAATAACAGATGCAGAGTGAGAGTGAGATAAAGAGTAAGGGACATAAATGGAGGAGTAGCCCTTTTGTTTGGAGATATTAGGGAAGGCTTCACAGAGGAGGCGACGTTTGAGTGGGATCCCAAGGAATGAGTAGAAATTCAGCAGGCAGAAAGGAGGGCATGAATTTACACTTGTGTGGCCAGCACATGCAAAACTCTGGAGGGCCCCAAATTGGGGCTGATGGCCAAAGCAGATGGTCCAGCTGTGTCTTTCCATTGTGAGCTTATAGGTGGGACTGCAGTCCCCTGATATGAGACAACTAGTTTGATATTCACTCAACCTTCTGTTTTACTGTAACTTTATCAAGATGCTGCAAGGTGTGAGATTCCTAGTTCTATGATCAACTTCAGAAGACTTCTATGTCTCTGGGTAACCCACAGAAATTTAGACAACTTTACTTGTTGTCTAAAGTACACAAGAACTTCTTGGGCCCTATCTAAAAGTCATTTTTATAGGAGTACCGTAAACAGATTTCTGAATAACCCTCAAAATTAAGTACCATTAAACCATAACCAAAATGTACATGTGGATTTGAGATGTGTCAACATGTGTTTTGCATCTTTCCCTTGTGAAATTTATGTATCTTGCATGGCCTTTGGGCAGAGCCCATGTGTTTCACATATGGTTGGTACATTTCTTATTAGGAATGGTATAAAGAGGGTCAGGAGAATCAGACTACTGTATTGATAAACATAAGGTTAGAGATCCACTGATAAAAAATGGCTTCTGAGACACCCACATTAATGAGAATAACATTTATCTTGAAGACATATAAATTTTTGGCTGGAAGGAAACTTGGAGAGAATTTGGTCCAACCCATTTATTTCACTCTTAGGAAACTGAGACCTTGAAGGATTAAGTGATTCACCCAAGGTCCTCAGATATCAGTGGCAAAGCAAGGATGAGAACTTAAGCTATCTGATTTCCAGCCGAATGCTCTTTTTCTATTTTCCACATTGCTTGGTTCATGATTTTCATTAAAAGCACATTATCATTTTCCAGTTTAAAATGATTTCTTGATAGCAGTTCTAGAGAGTTTTCCAGATTCCAACTATGAAAACATAGGAAAAGATGGAAATTTATGGGAGCAGAGTTATGCATTTATGACTTTGAATTGTAGCCCCTAGGCCGAGCAAAATTCCTGGCACTTAGTAGTTTCTTATTAGTATCTGGGGAATGAACGAACCACATCAACAACCCAAATGATGAGCAGTGTGCTACCAGAATCTATGGGAATGCCCACAAAGGTTACAAGACCTATAAAAACTAAAGTGAAGACTGCAACTAGGGTGGGGGCAACATATGCTTTGCCAAAGAAACAGGGCAGGCTTGATCTCCTGTAGAATGTGTCTTTACTCAGAGACGATATTCAAAATATTCAATGACCATGGCCACACAGGCATTAGCCATCAGATTGGAGGCTGCTGTGAACAATTGGAACTGGAGCCAACCACTTAAATACCAGCACTGTCTCTTCTCCCATTTTACTGTTCTTTGGGATGCTTAGAATGTGGTTCCCCTTCCCACCCACCCAGTAATTCTCCTTTCCACGTCCCCTCCTGAGAGAATAAAACTCTAATAAAACTACAGAGAAGGAAGGAATATAGATGAGGATGTGGATATTATTACACGGAAGACATAGTCTCAGTGAGTAAAGTTCTCAGTGTGTAAAGCGAGGTAGGAAGAACCCTAGTAGCGTTGCATGCTGGAATTTCATTTGACTCTTCTTCACCTTAGAGTCAATGAGCTGGGGAATTGAAGAAGGACATTTTTGCAGTTGGGCTGCACTAGATCTGCTATCCACTGGAACTCTGAATCCTTGGGTACATCCTTCTGCCCCCTGGCTACATACTTGGGAAGGGGCTTTACCAAAACCAAAGTGGTCAGCAAATGAGGTGAACAGAACTACCCAAAGCACAACTGCAGGTACATGCCAAGTCTGGATGCACCTCTGCTAATTTTAAGATTGGAAAAATGGAAAAATCTAACATGGAACATATTAAAAAATTGCACAACAAGCGATAAGGGGATAAAACATTGAGAAACTTCTTGAAATACTCTGAAGGATGCATGAAGCCTTGTTTCCATGAAAGGAACAAAATACTATGAGGAAGAAATAGCCTGGAATGTTGATAATGAGGACTGTAAAGAAAATAAATGTACAATTGCAGAATTTAAATGCTCACTGAAGACAGAAAATAGCAAAATTGATGATGCAGAAGACAGAAGCAACTATATTACAGACAAACTGGATAGTTCCCCCCACTCTCACTGCAGAATGGAGAGAAAAATGGACACAGTGATGAATGGAGAGGCAACATAAAATAGAATCAAGAGTAAGGACCCTGAAGGTGTACTCTCTGGGTGCAAATCCTGACCCCAACCGTACTAGCAGTGTGGCATTGGGCTAGTTGTATAATCTCTCTGTGCCTCAGTGTTCTTGATTGTAAAATAGAGCTAATAATAATTACCTGCCTCAAAGGGATTTGTGACATTTAATTAAATTAATTACTATTGATAAGATGTTTAAACCAGGATTTGGCATATAGTAAACAGTATAATATATTCGTTAAATAAAAAACAAGCAAGAAGATTACAGACATGGAGGACAGAGGGTAAAAATTAAACTTAAGAACATAGCCATCAAAATGGATGAAAGTTAAATAATCAGAGCAGCAATAATTACAAACACAATTACTATTTTTGAATTTTTGGTTTCTAGCAGCCCACCTGACCACCATCAGTATCGCTGGTCTTGTACTCGTGCCTCAACAGTTTTCAGCAACACTGAGAGAGTGTCACTACCCTCATTACTATCTTTTCCTCTACCCTCTTCATTTCTCTTCACTGTTTATATCACTACTTGAAATTATATTATACTTTTGTTACTTTCACTTCCACTAGAATTTATGTTCCATGAGTGCTAATCTCTCTTGTTCACCATTGTCATAGAGTAGATACTAAAAAAGTTATTGAATAAGTGAATGAAGAAAGACCTGGGTGTCTTGTCATATCAGGTCACATAAATTAAGAGAGCCATTCTTAGATACGCAATGGCAAGATTTTAGAAGAGAAAGAGAATTGGAGGCATCAATGGAAGAAACAATGAGTTGCCCTGCCTACAAGTGAACAATTTTTTTTCTGACATCGTCCTTATCCTCTGCTGTAGTATATGAAGGAAAACAATAGAGCAATGTCTGCAAAACTTTTGAAAGAATTTTATACTCATGTACTAGAGGATTAGATACTATAACTACCATGTGTCTTTCTTTTAAAAAGGGATGAATAAAAAATAAGACCTTGATAATGGGGAAGTGATGATATAAAGGGAGGGTGGGGGTACTTGTACTCTGCTCCTGTAGCTTTAAAGGCCATTCATAGAGAAAATACTCCCACATTTAGATCTTTAGTCCTTGAGTCCTTATAGTAGTCTGAATAATGGTCCACTATAGATGTCCACCTCCTCATCCCTGGAACCTGTGAATATATTACCTCACATGGTATAAAATATATATATATATATATATATATATATATATATATATATATATATATACACAGAGAGAGAGAGAGAGAGAGAAAGAAATATATATATGTAAAGAAATTTTCAGACGTGATTAAGTTACAAATATTGAGATGGGAGATTTCCTGCATTATCCAGATGGGCTCATTTGCAATCACAACTGTTCTTATATCAATAAAAGGGAGGCAGGAGAATCAAAGTTGAGAGAGTAATAGGAAATCTGACAATGGAAGCAAGAAGTTGGAGTGGTGTGAGGAATGGATCATAAACCTAGAAATGTAAACAGTGTCTGAAAATGGCAAGGAGACAGATTTTCCCCTCAAAGCCTCCAGAAGGAACCAGACCTGCTAACACTTTGACTTTAATCCAGTGAGATTGATGTTGAAATTCTGACTTCCAAATTGTAAGATAATAAAATAGTGTGTGTGTATTTTTTTAAGTTGAGGTAAAACATACACAGTAGTTAATCATTTTAAGGGCTACAGTTCAGTGGCATTTGGTGCGTTCACAAGGATGTACCACCACTACCGCTCTCTATAAACGTTTTCGTTCCTCCAGAAGAAACTCCTAACCATTACGCAGTTACTTTTTGTGTCTGGCTTCTTTTACTTAGTATAATGTGTTCAAGGTTTATCCCAGTGGTAGAATGTATCAATACTTCATTCCCGGGGACCTTCAAGATGGCAGAGGAGTAAGATGCGGAGATCACCTTCCTCCCCACAGATACATCAGAAATACATCTACATGTGGAACAACTCCTACCGAACACCTACTGAACGCTGGTAGAAGACCTCACACTTCCCAGAAGGCAAGAAACTCCCCACGTACCTGGGTAGGGCAAAAGAAAAAAGAAAAAACAGAGACAAAAGAATAGGGATGGGACCTGCACCTCTGGGAGGGAGCTGTGAAGGAAGAAAAGTTTCCACACACTAGGAAGCCCCTTCATTGGTGGAGACGGGGAGTGGGTGGGGGGCAAGCTTCAGAGCTACGGAGGAGAGCGCAGCAACAGCGGTGTAAGGCAAAGTGGAGAGATTCCCGCACAGAGGATTGGTGCCAACCAGCACTCACTAGCCCGAGAGGCTTGTCTGCTCACCCACTGGAGGGGGCGGGGGCTGGGAGCTGAGGCTCGGGCATCGGTCGGATCCCAGGGAGAGGACTGGGGTTGGCTGTGTGAACACAGCCTGAAGGGGGCTAGTGTGCCACAGCTAGCCGGGAGGGAGTCCAGGAAAAAGTCTGGACCTGCCTAAGAAGCAAGAGACCATTGTTTTGGGGTGCACAAGGAAAGGGGATTCAAACACCGCCTAAACGAGCTCCAGAGATGGGTGTGAGCCACAGCTATCAGCACGGACACCAGAGATGGGCATGAGACGCTAAGGCTGCTGCCACTGCCACCAAGAAGCCTGTGTGCAAGCACAGGTCACTCTCCACACCTCCCCTCCCGGGAGCCTGTGCAGCCAGCCACTGCCAGGGTCCCGTGATCCAGGGACAACCTCCCTGGGAGAACACATGGCGTGCCTCAGGCTGTTGCAATGTCACGCCAACTTCTGCTGCTGCAGGCTCACACCACATTCCGTACCCCTCCTTTCCCCTGGCTTGAGTGAGCCAGAGCCCCTTAATCAGCTGCTCCTTTAACCCTGTCCTGTCTGGGCGGGAACAGACGCCCTCAGGTGACCTACATGCAAAGGAGGGGCCAAATCCAAAGCTGAACCCCAGGAGCTGTGCAAACAAAGAAGAGAAAGGGAAATCTCTCCCAGCAGCCTCAGGAGCAGCGGATTAAAACTCCACAAACAACGTGATGTGCCTGCATCTGCTGAACACCTGAACAGACAACGAATCAGCCCAAAATTGAGGTGATGGACTTTGGGAGCAAATATAGACTTGGGGTTTGCTTTCTGCATCTAATTTCTTTCTGGTTTTATGTTTATCTTAGTTTAGTATTTAGAGCTTATTATCATTGGTATATTTGTTTATTGATTTGGTAACTCTCTTCCTTTTATATATATATACATATTTCCTTTTTTTCTTTAATTGAGTGTGTATGTGTATGCTTCTTTGTGTGATTTTCTCTGTATAGCTTTGCTTTTATCATTTGTCCTAGGGTTCTGTCTGTCTGTTTTATATTTTATTTATTTTTTTGTATAGTTTTAGCACTTGTTATCATTGGTGGATTTGTTTTTTTGTTTGGTTGCTCTCTTCATTCTTTCTTTTTTGTTTTCTTGAATTACTTTTTTATTTTTAAAAATATTTAAAAAATTTTCTATTTTAATAACTTTATTTTCTTCCTTTCTTTGTTTCTTTCTTTGTTTCTTTCTTTCTTTCTTTCTTTCTTTCTTTCTCTCTTTCTCTCTTTTTCTCCCTTTTCTTCTGAGCCGTGTGGCTGACAGGGTCTTGGTGCTCCAGCCGGGTGTCAGGCCTGAGCCTCTGAGGTGGGAGAGCTGACTTCGGGACTTTGGACCACCAGAGACCTCCCACCTCCACGTAATATCAAACAGCAAACATCAAAAGCTCTCACAGAGATCTCCATCTCAAAACTAAGACCCAGCTCCACTCAACAACCAGCAAGCTACAGTGCTGGACACCCTATGCCAAACAACTAGCAAGACAGTAATACAACCCCACCAATCAGCAGAGAGGCTGCCTAAAATCATAATAAGGTCACAGACACCCCAAAACACACCACTGGACCTGGTCCTGCCCATCAGAAAGACAAGATCAAGCCTCATCCACCAGAACACAGGCACCAGTCCCCTCCACCAGGAAGTCAATACAACCCACTGAACTAACCTTAGCTACTGGGGGCGCACACCAAAAACAAAGCGAACTACGAACCTGCAGCCTGTGAAAAGCAGACCCCAAACACAGTAAGTTAAGCAAAATGATAAGACAGAGAAATAAACAGCAGATGAAGGAGCAAGGTAAAAACCCACCAAACCAAACAAATGAAGAGGAAATAAGCAGTATACCTGAAAAAGAATTCAGAGTAATGATAGTAAAGATGATCTAAAATCTTGGATATAGAATGGAGAAAACACAAGAAATTAGCAACAAGGACCTACAAGAACTAAAGAGCAAACAAACAATGATGAAAAAATACAATATAGGAAATTCAAATTCTCTAGAAGGAATCAAGAGCAGAATAACTGAGACAGAAGAATGGAGAAGTGACCTGGAAGATAAAATAGTGGAAATAACTACTGCAGAGCAGGATAAAGAAAAAAGAATGAAAAGAATTGAGGACACTCTCAGAGACTTCTGGAACAACATTAAACACACCAACATTCAAATTATACGGGTCCCAGAAGAAGAAGAGAAAAAGAAGGAACTGAGAAAATATTTGAAGAGATTATAGTTGAAAACTTCCCTAATATGTGAAAGGAAATAGTCAATCAAGTCCAGGAAGTTCAGAGGGTCCCATACAGGATAAATCCAAGGAGAAACACGCAAAGACACATAATACTCAAACTATCAACAATTAAATACAAAGAAAAAAAACCTGAAAGCAGCAAGGGAAAAGCAACAAATAACATACAAGGGAATTCCCATAAGGTTAACAGCAGATCTTTCAGCAGAAACTCTGAAAGTCGGAAGGGAGTGGCAGGACATATTTAAAGTGATGAAAGGGAAAAACCTACAACCAAGATTACTCTACCCAGCAGGGATCTCATTCAGATTTGACAGAGAAATTAAAACCTTCACAGACAGGCGAAAGCTAAGAGAATTCAGCACCACCAAACCAGCTTTACAACAAATGCTAAAGGAACTTCTCTAGGCAGGAAACACAGGAGAAGGAAAAGACCTACAATAACAAACCCAAAACAATTAAGAAAATAGTAATAAGAACATACATATTGATAACTATGTTAAATGTAAATGGATTAAATGCTCCAACCAAAAGACATAGACTGGCTGAATGGATACAAAAGCAAGACCTGTGTGTATGCTCTCTACAAGAGACTCAGTTCAAACCTATGGACACATACACACTGAAAATGAGGGGATGGAAAAATATATTCCATGCAAATGGAAATCAAAAGAAAACTGGAGTAGCAATTCTCTTAACAGACAAAATAGACTTTAAAATAAAGACTATTACAAGAGACAAAGAAGGACACTACATAATGATCAAGGGATCAATCAAAGAAGAAGTATAACAATTGTAAATATTTATACACCCAACATAAGAGCACCTCAATACATAAGGCAAATGGTAACAGCCATAAATGGGGAAATTGACAGAAACACAATCATAGTAGGGGACTTTAACACCCCACTTTCACCAATGGATAGATCATCCAAACAGAAAATAAATACGGAAACACAAGCATTAAACGATACATTAAACAAGATGAACTTAATTGATATTTATAGGACATTCCATCCAAAATCAACAGAATACACTTTCTTCTCAAGTAGTCATGGAACATTCTGCAGGATAGATCATATATTGGGTCACAAATCAAGCCTTGATAAATTTAAGAAAATTGAATCATATCAAGTATCTTTTCTGACCTCAATGCTATGAGACTAGATATGAATTACAGGAAAAAATCTGTAAAAAATACAAATACATGGAGGCTCAACAATACACTATGAAATAACCAAGAGATCACTGAAGAAATCAAAGGGGAAATCAAAAAATACCTAGAAACAAATGACAATGAAAACACGGCAACCCAAAACCTATGGGAAGCAGCAAAAGCAGTTCTAAGAGGTAAGTTTATAGCAATACAATCCTACCTCAAGAAACAAGAAACATCACAAATAAACAACCTATCCTTACACCTAAAGCAACTAGAGAAAGAAGAACAAAAAAACCCCAAAGTTAGCAGAAGGAACGAAATCATAAAAATAAGATCAGAAATAAATGAAAAAGAAATGAAGGAAATGATAGCAAAGGTCAGAAAAACTAAAACCTGGTTCTCTCTGAGAAGAAAACAAAATTGATAAACCATTGGCCAGACTCATCAGGGAAACTGACACTGCAGAAATACAAAGGATCATGAGAGATTACTATAAGCAACTATATGCCAATAAAATGGACAACCTGCAAGAAATGAACAAATTCTTAGAAAAGCACACTTTCCAAGACTGAACTAGGAAAAAATAGAAAATATAAACAGACAAATAAGAAGCACTGAAATTGAGACAGTGATTAAAAATCATCCAACAAACAAAAGTCCAGGACCAGATGGCTTCACAGGAGAATTCTATCAAACATTTAGAGAAGAGCTAACACCTATCCCTCTCAAACTCTTCCAAAATATAGCAGAGGGAGGAACACTCCCAAACTCATTCCATGAGGCCACCATCGCCCTGATACCAAAACCAGACAAAGATGTCACAAAAAATGAAAACTACAGGCCAATATCACTGATGAACATAGATGTAAAAATCCTCAACAAAGTACTAGCAAACAGAATCCAACAGCACATTAAAAGGATCATTCACCATGATCAAGTAGGGTTTATCCCAGGAATGCATGGATTCTTCAATATATGCAAATCAATCAGTGATACACCGTATTAACAAACTGAAGGATAAAAACCATATGATCTTCTCAGTAGATGCAGAAAAAGCCTTTGACAACACTTAACACCAAATTATGATAGAAACTCTCCAGAAAGTAGGCATAGAGGGAACTTACTTCAGCATAATAAAGGCCATATATGACAAACCCACTGCCAACATCGTTCTCAGTGGTGAAAAACTGACACCATTTCCACCAAGAGCAGGAACAAGACAAGGATGCCCACTCTTACCACTATTATTCAACATAGTTTTGGAAGTTTTAGCTACAGCAATCAGAGAAGAAAAAGAAATAAAAGAATACAAATCAGAAAAGAAGTAAAGATGTCACTGTTTGCAGATAACATGGTACTATACATAGAGAGTCCTAAAGATGCTACCAGAAAACTACTAGAGCTAATCAATGAATTTGGTAGAGTAGCAGGATACAAAATTAATGCACAGAAATCACTTGCATTCCTATACACTAATGATGAAAAATCTGAAAGAGAAATTAAGGAAACACTGCCATTTACCATTGCAACAAAAAAGAGTAACTAGGAATAAAACTACCTAAGGAGACAAAAGACCTGTATGCAGAAAACTATAGGGCACTGATGAAAGAAATTAAAGATGATACAAACAGATCGAGAGATATACCATGTTCTTGGATTGGAAGAATCAACATTGTGGAAATGACTATACTATCCAAAGCAATCTACAGATTCAGTGTAATCCCTACCAAACTACAAATGGTATTTTTCACAGAACTAGAACAAAAACTTTCACAATTTGTATGGAAACACAATAGACCCCGATTAGCCAAAGCAACCTTGAGAAACAAAAACGGAGCTGGAGGAATCAGGTTCCCATACTTCAGACTATACTACAAAGCTACAGTAATCAAGACAGTATTGTACTGGCACAAAAACAGAAATATAGATCAATGGAACAGGATAAAAAGCCCAGAGATAAACCCACACACATGTGGTCACCTTATTTTTGATAAAGGAGGCAAGAATATACAATGGAGAAAAGACAGCCTCTTCAATAAGTGGTGCTGGGAAAATTGGACAGCTACATGTAAAAGATTGAAATTAGAACACTCCCTAACACCATATACAAAAATAAACTCCAGATGGATTAAAGACCTAAATGTAAGGCCAGACACAATAAAACTCTTGGAAGAAAACTTAGGCAGTACACTCTATAACATAAATCACAGCAAGATCTGTTTTGACCCACTGCCTAAAGAAAGGGAAATAAAAACAAAAATAAACAAATGGACCTAATGAAATCAGCCTTTGCACAGCAAAGGAAACCATTAACAAGATGAAAAGACAACCCTCAGAATGGGAGAAAATATTTGCAAATGAAGCAACAGACAAAGGATTAATCTCCAATATATACAAGCAGCTCATGCAATTCAATATCAAAAAAAAAAAAATAACCCAATCCAAACATGGGCAGAAGACCTAAGTATACATTTCTCCAAAGAAGATATACAGATTGCCAACAAATACATGAAAGGATGCTCAGCATCACTAATCATTAGAGAAATGCACATCAGAACTACAATGAGATGTCATCTCACACAGGTCAGAATGGCCATCATCAAAAAACCTACAAACAATAAATGCTGGAGAGCATGTGGAGAAAAGGGAACCCTCTTGCCCTGGTGGTGGGAATGTAAATTGATACAGCCACTATGGAGACCAGTATGGAGGTTCCTTAAAAAACTAAAATTAGAATTACTACATGACCCAGCAATCCCACTACTGGGCATATATCCAGAGAAAACCACAATTCAAAAAGAGTCATGTACCAAAATGTTCATTGAAGCTCTATTTCCGATAGCCAGGACATGGAAGCAACCTAAGTGTACATCCACAGATGAATGGATAAAGAAGATGTGGCTCATATATACAATAGAATATTACTCATCCATGAAAAGCAATGAAATTGAGTTATTTGTAGTGAGGTGGATGAACCTAGATTCTGTCATACAGAGTGAAGTAAGTCAGAAAGAGAAAAACAAATACTGTATGCTAACACATATCTATGGAATCTAAAAAAAAAAAAAAGGTTCTGAAGAACCTAGGGGCAGGACAGGAGTAAAGACACAGACATAGATGTAGAGAATGGACTTGAGGACAAGGGGAGGGGGAAGGGTAAGCTGGGACGAAGTGAGAGAGTAGCATTGACATATATACACAGCCAAATGCAAAATAGCTAGTGGGAAGCAGCCGCATAGCACAGGGAGATCAGCTCGGTGCTTTGTGTCCACCTAGAGGGGTGGTATAGGGAGGATGGGAGGGAGACGCACGAAGGAGGAGATATGGTGATATATGTATATATATATAGCTGATTCACTTTGTTATAAAGCAGAGACTGACACACCATTGTAAAACAATTATACTCCAATAAAGATGTCAAAATAAATAAATAAATAAATAAAATGCCTAAATAATAAAACATACAAACAAAAAACTTCATTCCTTTTTATGTTTGAGTAATATTCCATTGTACATACATACTTCAATTTGTTTTTCCATTCATCTACTGATAGACATTTGAGTCATTTACATGTTTTGGGTATTATGAATAATGCTTCTATGAACATTCAAGTACTAGTTTCCATGTGAAGAGTATTTCATTTTTCTTGGCTATAAACCTAGGAGTAGGGCTTCCCTGGTGGCGCAGTGGTTGAGAATCTGCCTGCCAATGCAGGGGACACGGGTTCGTGCCCTGGTCTGGGAAGATCCCACATGCCTCAAAGCAGATGGGCCCGTGAGCTGCAATTACTGAGCCTGTGCGTCTGGAGCCTGTGCTCCGCAACAAGACAGGCCACGATAGTGAGAGGCCTGCGCACCGCGATGAAGAGTGGCCCCCGCTTGCCACAACTAGAGAAAGCCCTCACACAGAAACGAAGACCCAACACAGCCATAAATAATAAATAAAAATAAAAATAAAAATTAGAAAAACAAAAACAAAAACCTAGGAGTAGAATTGCTTGGTCATATAGTAATTCTGTGCTTAGCTTTCTGAGGAACTTCCAAACTGTATCCTACAGTGGCTGCATTATTTTACATTTGACCAGGAATGTACAAGGTGTACAATTTCTTCACATTGTTACCAACACTTGTTATTTTTCTTTCCATTAAAAAAAAATTATGCCCATCCTAGTGGGTGTGAAGCAATTTCTCATTCAGTGTTTTATTTGCCTTTCTTGACTGTCAGTAATGTTGAGTATCTTTTCCTGTGCTTGTTGGTCCTTTTGGAGAAATGACTAAGTATTTTGTCTACATTTAAATTAGATTTTTTTTTGCTGTTGTTGAGTTGTAAGAGTTCTTTATATGAAAGATGCCTTTTCACTTTCTTGATAATCTCCTTCAATGCACAAAAGTTTAATTTTTATGAAGTCAAATTTATCTATTTTTCTCCTCCTGTTGCTTGGGTTTTGTGCCAAATCTATGAATACATTGCCAAATCTGAGGTCATATAGATTTACTCCTACATTTTATTCCAATAGTTTTATAGTTTTAGCTGTTATATTTAGATCATTGTTCCATTTTGAGTTAATTTTTGTATAGGGAGTGAGTTGAAGATCCAACTTCATTCTTTGGCATGTGGTTATCCAGTTATCCAAGCACCACTTGTAGAAGAGACTCTTCTTTCCTCTTTTAATGGTCTTGGCATCCCTGTCAAAAAACAATTGGCCATAGATGTTTGGGTTTGTTTCTGAACTCTCAGTTCTATTCCATTGGTCTATATGTCTTATGGCAGTATCACATGGTTTTGATTTTTTGTAGCTTAGTAGTAAGTTTGAAATAGGGAAGTATGAATCCTCCAAATTTGGTTTTCTTTTTCAATATTGTTTTGACTATTTGGTGTACCTTGCAATTGTGTGTAAATTTGAGGATCAACCTTTTCATTCCTACAGAAAAGGTCATTGGAATTTTGATAGGGGTTGCATTGAATCTGTAGATAACTTTAGGAAGTAACAATAAGTCTTTCAATCCATGAAATCAGATGTATTTCCATTTATTTGGGTCTTCTTTAATTTCTTTCAGCAGTGTCTTACAGTTTCAGTGTACAAGTCTTTTACTTCCTTGATTAAATTTATTCCTAGGTATTTTATTCCTTTGGATGCTATTATAAATGGAATTGTCCTCTAACTTTTCTTTCTGGATTGTTCACTGTTGTTATATAGAAACACAACTAATTTTTTTACTGTAATGTATATTTTATTTATTGAAATATATTTGATATATAATATATAAATTACAGGTGTACAATATAGTGATTCATAATTTTTAAAGTCTATTCTCCATTTATAATTATTATAAAATATTGGCTGTATTCCCCTTGTTGTACAATATATCCTTGAAGCTTATTTTATTATTTTTTATTATTATTTTTTGGCCATGTTGCATGGCATGCAGGATCTTAGTTCTCCAGCCAGAGATCAAACCCGTGCCCCTGCAGTTGGAGCATGGAGTCTTAACCACTGGACCACCAGGGAAGTCCCAAAAGCTTATTTTATACCTAATAGTTTGTACCTCTTAATCCCCTACCCCTATATTGCCCCTCCCCACTTCCCTCTCCACATTGGTAACCACTAATTTGTTCTTGACATCTGTGAGTCTGTTTATTTTTTGTTATATTCACTAGTTTGTTGTATTATTTAGATTCTACATGTGATAACATACAGTATTTGTCTTTCTCTGTCTGGTTTATTTCACTTAGCATAATGCCCTCCAAGTCATCCTTGTTGCTGCAAATGGCAAACTTTCATTCTTCATGTCTGAGTAATATTTCATTGTGTATATGTATCTCACATCTTCTTTATCCATTCATCCATTGATGGACACTTAGGTTGCTTCCATATCTTGGCAATTATAAATAATGCTGCTATGAACATTGGGGTGCATGTATCTTTTCAAGTTCGTTGTTTTTGTTTGTTTGTTTGTTTTTTTGGTTATATACCCAGGAGTGGAATTGATGGGTCATATGGTAGTTCTATTTTTAGTTTTCTGAGAAACCTCCATACTGTTTTCCATAGTGGCTGCAGCAATTTACATTCCCACCAACAGTGTATGAGTGTTCCCTTTTCTTCAAATCCTTACCAATATTTGTTATTTGTGTTCTTTTTGATGATAGCCATTCTGACAGGTGTGAGGTTATATCTCATTGTGGTTTTGATTTGCATTTTCCTGATGATTAGTGAGAAACACAACTGATTTTTATGACTTTGCTGATTTTGTTTGTTAGCTCTGATATATTTGTGTGTGTTTGTGTGTGCATTCTTTGGGATTGCCTACATATAGAATAATGCCATCTGCAAATATTGATAGTTTTACTTTTTCCTTTCCAATTTGGATGGCTTATCTTGCCTCATTGCTCTATGTAGGACTTCCAGTGCAATGTCCACTGCAGTAGCAGTGGCGAAAGTGGGCATCCTTGTTTTGTTCCTGGTCTTAGGAGAAAGGTTTCAGTTTTTCACCATTTTGTTAGCTGTGGGTTTTTGGTGTATGTCCTTTATCATATTGAGAAAGATCCCTTCTATTCCTAGTTTGTTGTGTTGCTTTTTTTTTCTTTTAATCATGAAAGGGTCTTGAATTTAGTCAAATGATTTTTCTATGTCTATTGAAATGATTATGTGTTTTTTTCCTACATTCTATTAATATGATGTACTGTATTAATTTTCTTCTGGTGAACCTCCCTTGCATTCCTTGGAAAAATCCCACTTGGTCATGGTGCATAATCCTTTTAATGTGCTGTTGGATTCAGTTTGCTAGTATTTTGTTCAGGATTTTTGCATCTACATTTATAAGAAATATTGGTCTGCAGTTTTCTTTTCCTGTTGTATCTTTGTTTGGCTTTGGTATCAGGGTAATGCTGGCCTCAGAATGTGTTAGAAAGTACTTGCTATTCTTCTATGTTTTGGAAGAGTTTGAGTAGTATTGGTGTTAATTTTTCTTTATGTATTTGGTAGAATTCACCAATGAAGCTCACTGGTCCTGGACTTTCACTTACTGGGAGGTTTTTGATTGCCGATTTTTTCTCATTACTTGTTATAAGGTTTTTGAGATTTTCTATTTCTTGTTGGATCTTTATTGGTAATTTGTGTGTTTCTAGGAATCTGTCCATTTCATCTAATTTACCAAATTTTTTCACATAAAATTGTTTATAATATTCTCTGAGAATGCTGTTAATTTCTGTAAGGTTAGTAGTAATGTCCTTACTTTCATTTCTTATTTTAGTTATTTGTGTCTTCTCTCTCTTTTTTTTCCTTAGTCAATCTAGCTAAATGTTGTCAATACTTTAGTCTTTTCAAATAAACAAAAATTTAAAAAATTTTCTCTGTTGTTTTTCTATTCTCTCTTTTATTTATCTCTGCCCTAATATTTATCTCCTTTCTTCTACTGTGTTTAGTTTGTTCTTCTTTTTTTCTGATTCTTAAAGGTATAAAGTTAGGTTGTTGATTTGAGATTTTCCTTCTTTTTAAATGTAGGCATTTACAGCTATAAATTTCCCTCTAAGTATTGCTTTCCCTGCATCCCATAAGTTTTGGTATGTTGCCTTTTCACACTGTTATTTTTTAGAGCAGTTTTACGTTCACAGCAAAATTGAGGGGAAGGTCCAGAGATTTCCTGTATACCTCTGCCCCACACATGTATTGTCTCCCTCATTATCAACAATGCCCACCTGTGTGGTACATTTGCTACATATAGTGAGCCAACATTGACACATCATAATCACCCAAAGTCCATAGTTTGTATTACAGTTTACTCTTGGTGTACATTCTATGGCTTTGGGCAAATGTATAATGACATGTATTCACCATTATGGTGTCATACAGAGTATTTTCACTGCCCCAAAAATCCTCTATGCTCTGTCTACTCATCCTTCCAACACCTACTGCTCCCTTAAAACCCCTGGAAACCACTAATCTTTTTACTGTGTCTATAGATTTGCCTTTTCCAGATGTCATACAGTTGGAATCATACTACTGTATGTAGCCTTTCCAAATTGGCTTCTTTCACTGACCGATATGTACTTAAGGTTCCACCAGGTCTTTTCATAGTTTGATAGCTCATTTCTTTTTTTTTTTTTTTTTTTTTTTAAAGTTATACAATTTTTATTTATTTATTTATGGCTGTGTTGGGTCTTCGTTTCTGTGCGAGGGCTTTCTGTAGTTGCGGCAAGTGGGGGCCACTCTTCATCGCGGTGCGCGGGCCTCTCACCATCACGGCCTCTCTCGTTGCGGAGCACAGGCTCCAGACGCACAGGCTCAGCAGTTGTGGCTCACGGGCCCAGTCGCTCCGCGGCATGTAGGATCTTCCCAGACCAGGGCTTGAACCCGCGTCCCCTGCATTGGCAGGCAGATTCTCAACCACTGCGCCACCGGGGAAGCCCTCATTTCTTTTTATAACCAAATAATATTCCATTGTCTGGCTGTACCCTAGTTTAGTTATACATTCGCCTTCTGAAGGACAGTTTGAAACATGCTTCCAAGTTTTGGCAATTATGCATAAACCTTCTATAAACATCCATATGCAGGTTTTTGTGTGAACATGTATTTTCAACTCCTTTGGGTAAATACCCAGGAGCAGGATTGCTAGATCATATGGTAAGCGTATGTATGTCTACTTTCGTAAGAAACTGCTAGACTGTCTTTCAAAGTGGCTGTACCATTTTTCATTTCCACCAGCAATGAATGAGACTTCCTGTTGCTCTGCATTCTTACCAGCATTTGGTGTTGTCACAGAATTTGGCCATTCTAGCAGGTATGTAGTGGTATCTCATCATCGCAGTTATAATTTTCATTTCTCTGATGACATATTTATGGAGCATCTTTTCCTATGTTTACTTGCCATTTGTATATCTTCTTTGGTGAGGTACCCTTACAGTTTTGGACCCATCTTTAAATCAGGGTTTTTTGACAGTTTGTTTGGTTTTTTGTTTTGTTTTGTTTTTTGCTGAGTTTTAGTGTTCTTTTTATATTTTGGATAACAGTCCTTTATCAAACCTGTCTTTTACAAATATTTTCTCCCAGTATGTAGCTTGTCTTCTCATTCTCTTAACATTGTCTTTTGTAGCACCAACGTTTTTACTTTTTATAAGATACAGCTTATCTATTATTTTTTTCGTGTATTGTGCCTTTGGTGTTATATCTAAAATGTCATTGCCATACCCAAGGTAATCTAGGTTTTCTCCTATGTTATCTTTTAAGAGTTTTATAGTTTCATGTTTTACATTTAAATCTGTGGTCCATTTGAGTTAATTTTTGTGAAGGGTGTAAGCTCTGTGTTTAGATTTATTTATGTACTTATGTATTTTGCATGTAGAAGTAAGGCTTTTCAATTTTCATTCATCTCAAGATACTTTCTAATTTCACTAGACATTTCTTCATTGATTCTTTGACTGTTTAAATGTGTTAATTCCACCTGTTGGTGAATTTTCTAGTTTTCTTTCTGTTTTTGTTTTCTGACTTCATTCTACTGTGATTACAGAAGGTGCTTTTTATAATTTTAGCATTTTTAAATTAACTGAGAATTGCCTTATGACTTAATATATGGTCTATCTTGGAGAATGTTTCATATGCGCTTGTGAAGATAAAATGTTCTCCATATGTGTTAGATTTAGTTCGTCTGTCTAGATATTCTATCCATTATTAAAAGTGGAGTATTGAAGTCTTTAAAATGCTACAGGACACAAAGAGTTACAAACCAAAACCATAATAATACTAGCATTTATATTTATCTATGTATTTATCTTTATCAGAGATCTTTATTTCTTCATATGACTGTGTTTCTGTCTAGTGTCCTTTCATTTCAGCCTGAAAGATTCCCTTTAGCATTTTTTTTTTGGTAGGGCATGTTTACTAATGATGAATTCCCTTAGCTTTTGTTTATCTGGGAATGTCTTAATTACTTCTCTATATTTTAAAAAATTAATTAATTTATTTTTGGCTGTGTTGGGTTTTTGTTGCAGTGTGTGGGCTTTCTCTAGTTACAGTGAGTGGGGGCTACTACTGTTCGTTACGGTGCACAGGCTTCTCATTGCGGTGGCTTCTCTTGTTGCAGAGCATGGGCTCTAGGTGTGTGGGCTTCAGTAGCTGTGGCATGCGGGCTCAGTAGTTGCGGTGCACGGGCTTAGTTGCTCCATGGCATGTGGGATCTTCCTGGATCAGGGCTTGAACCCATGTCCCTTGCATTGGCAGGCAGATTCTTAACCACTGTGCCACCAGGGAAGTCCCACTTTTATATTTTTGAAATATACTTTTTCTGGATATAGAATTCTTTGTTGATAGTTTTAAAATTTCATCTCTTTAAAAATATTAATATGTAATCAATCCAATAGAAAGTGGGTTCCATTCAAGGTGGTGATATAAGAAGATGCACTATCCTCCCGTGGACACGCTGAGTCTACAGCTACATATGGAAACATTTTATCTTTAAAAAACATAAAAGCTGCCTAAGTGACAATTACACATTGGGCAAACAAGAAGAAAACCACATCAAAGTGGGAAGGAGTGGCTGGGACACAATCTCAACATAAACCCCACCCCTGGAAGGAGGGAACTCAAAACGTGGAGCTTCTCCCTGAAACAACAAGAAGTTGTTGTTTCACCCACTCTACAGAAACCAACACAGAGAGTCAAGCAAAATGAAGAAACAGAGGAATATGTTCCAAATGAAAGAACAAGATAAAATCTCAGGAAAATACCTCAGTGAAATGTAGATACATAAGTTACCTAATGAAGAGTTCAAAGTAAAGGTTATAAAGATGTTCACTAAACTGCAGAGAAGAATGGATGAACACAGAGAGTACTTCAACAAAGAGATGGAAAATATAAGAAAGTACCAAATAGAAGACACAGAGCTGAAGAATACACTAGAAGGGTTCAATAGCAGACTAGATGAAGCAGAAGAAAGGATCAGTCAGCTTGAAACCAAGGCAGTGGAACTCACCCAATCAGAGCAGCAAAAAGAAAAAAGAATGAAAAAAGTAAAGATAACTTAAGGGAATTATGGGACAACATCAAATAGACTAACATTCACATCATAGGACTCCCAAAAAGAGAAGAGAATGAAAAAGAGGTGGAAATCTTATTCAAAGAAATAATGGCTGAAAATGCTTCTAACCTGAGGAAGGAAAGAGACATCCATATCTAAGAAGCCCAGCGTGTTCCAAATAAGAGGATCACAAAGAAATTCACACTAAGACACATTATAATTAAAATGTCAAAATTAAATACAAGGAGAAAATATTAAAAGCATCAAGAGAAAAACAACTTGTTACATAAAAGGGAACCCCCATAAGACTATCAGCTGATTTCTCAGCAGTAACTTTACAGGCCAGAAGAAAGTGGCACAATATACTCAAAGTGCTAAAAGAAAACAAAAACAAAAACAAAAACCTTCCAGTCAGTAATACTCTGCCTAGCGAAGTAATTATTCAGAAATGAAGGGGAGATAAAGAGTTTTCCAGACAAGCAAAAGCTAAAGGAGTTTATTACCACTAAAACAGCCTTACAAGAAAAGTTAAAGGGACTTCTTTAAGCTGAAAAAAAAGGGTGTTAATTAGTAACAAGAACACATGTGAAAGAATAAATCTTTACTTTCGTATCATTAAGGTAGTGGATTAATTACTTATAAAGCTAGTATGACAGTTAAAAGAAAAAAGTGGCAAAAATAGCTATTAATGAAGGGATACACAATATAAAAGGATGTGAAATGTGACAACAATACATAAAATGTGTGTGGGGGAGAGTAATATTTAATTTTGAGCTTTACAAGGGGATCACATTTAATTTGTTATCATTTAAGAACAGACTGTTATAAATACAAATTATTATATGTAAGCCTCATGGTAACAACAAAGCAAAAACTTATAGTAGATACACAAAAGATAAAGAGAAAGAAATATAAGCACACTATTAAAGAAAGTCATCAAACCACAAAGGAAGAAAATAAAAGAAGAAGAAAGGAACAGATAAGAATTACAAAGGCAGCCAGATAACAATTAAGAAAGTGGCAATAAACACATACCTAACAATAATTACTTTAAATGTAAAAGGACTAAATTTCCAATCAAAAGACATAGGCTGGCTGAATGGATTTAAAAAAAAAGATTCGTTTGTATGTTGCCTTCAAGAGAATCATTTTAGATGTAGGGACCAACAGACTGAAAGTGAACGGATGGAAAAAGATATTCTATGCAAGCGGGAAAAAACCCACTGGAGTAGCTATATTTATATCAGACAAAATAAACTTTAAAACAAAGAATGTAATAAAAGACAAAGAAGGGTGTTACATAATATTAAAGGGGTCAATTCAACAAGAAGATATAACATTTGTAAATATTTATGCACCCAACATAAAAGCACCTAAATAAAATAAGCAAATTGAAATAAGCATTAAAATCATATGAAGTCTTTCCAACCACAGTGGTATGAAACTAGAAATTAATTTCATGAAGAAAACTGGAAAATTCACAAATATGTGGAGATTGAACAACATACTAATGGGTCAAAGAAGAAATCAACAGAGAAATAAAAAAATACCTTGAGACGAAAAAGAAGGGAAATGTAATATACCAAAATTTATGAGATGCAGATAAAGCATTTCTAAGTGGGAAGTTCATAGTGATAAATTCCTACCTCAAGAAACAAAAAAAGTCTCAATTAAACAATCTAACTTTACACCTCAAGGAACTAACAATGAAGGACAAATAAGGCCCAAATTTAGTAGAAGGAAGGAAATAACAAAGACTAGAACAGAAATAATGGAATAAAGACTAAAAATACAATAAAAAAAGCTCAATTGAAGTAAGACCTGGTTCTTTGAAAAGATAAACAAAATTGACAAATTTTTGATAGAGTCACCAATTTAAAAAGACTCAAAATCAGAAATGAAAGAGGAGATATTATAACTGATAACACAGAGATACAAAGGTTCATAAGAGATTACTATGAATAATTATATGCCAACAAACTGGACAGCATAGAATAAATGGATACATTTCTAGAAACATGCAATCTTCCAAGACTAAGTTATGAAGAAATAGAAAATTTGAATATACTAATTACTAGTTAGGAGATTGAGTCATTAATCAAAACCTCCCAACAAACAACAGTCCAGGGCCAGAAGGATTCACTGGTGAATTCTATCAAATATTCAAAGAAGATTTAATGCCTATCTTTCTCAAACTCTTCCAAAATAATTGAAGAGGAGAGAACACTTTCAAACTCATTTTATGAGGCCAGCTTTACAGCTTTACACTGATACAAAACCAGAAAAGGACACTACGAAAAGAAAATTACAGGCCACTATCACTAATGAACATAGATGTGAAAATCCTCAACAAAATATTAGCAAGCCAAATTCAACAATATATTAAAAGGATCATACACTATGATCAAATGGGATTTATTCCACGGATGCATGGATAGTTCAATATCCTCAAATCAATAAATGTGATACACCACATTAACAAAATGAAGGATAAAAATCATATGATCATCTCAATAGGTACAGAAAATGCATTTGACAAAATTCAACATCCATTTATGATAAAAACTCTCAACAAAGTGAGTACGGAGGGAATATACCTCAACATAATAAAGGCCATATCCGTCAAACCCAAAGCTAACATCATACTTAATGGTAAAAGCTGAAAGCTTTTCCACTAAGATCAGGAACAAGGAAGGATCCCCATTCTCCCCACTTATTCTCAACATAGTATTAGAAGTCTTAGCCAAAGCAATTAGTCAGAAAAATAAAGAAAAGTTATCTAATAGGAAAGGAAGAAGTAAAACTGTCACTATTTGCATATGACATGATAAAAAGAAACCCTAAAAACTTCATCAAAAAGTATTAGGACTAATAAAAGAACTCAGTAAAGTTGCAGGATAAAAAACTATTGAAAAAAGAAGTTAAGAAACAATTCCATTGACAATTGCATCAAAAAAAATATAAAATACTTAGGAATAAATTGAACCGAGGAAGTGAAAGACCTGTAAATGAAAAAAATAAGACATTGAGGAAAGAAATTGATGATGACACAAATAAATTGAAAGATATCTCATGTTCATGGTTTTTCAGGATTAATATCATGAAAACGTCCATACTACCCAAAGCAATCTACAGATTCAATGCAATCCCTATTAAAATTCCAATGGCAGTTTTCACAGAACTAAAACAAATAAGTCTAAAATTTCTCTGGAATCATAAAAGACTCTGAATAGCCAAAGCAATCTTCAGAAAGAAGAACAAAGCCGGATGCATCAAATTCCTTGATTCCAATCTATATTAAAAGCAGTAGTAGTTAAAACACTATGGTATTGGTATAAAAACAACAGACACATAGATCAATGGAACTGACTAGAGGGCCCAGAGATAAACTCACACTTGTAAGGTCAATTAATTTATGGCAAAAAAGTCAAGACTATACAATGGGGAAAGGATAGTCTCTTCAGTAAAATGTGTTCTAAAGTTTGGACAGCCACGTGCAAAAGAATGAAACTGACCACTATCTTACATTATACACAAAGATTAACTAAAAACGGATTAAAGACCTGAATGTAAGACCTATAACCATAAAACTTCTAGAAGAAAACGTATATGGTAAGGTCCTTGACATAGGTCTTGGTGATGATTTTTTTTTAATCTGACACCAAAAACAAAAGCAACCAAAACAAAAATAAACAAGTGAGCCTACATCAAATAAAGCAAAGGAAACCATCAACAAAATGATAAATCAAACTGCTAAATGGGAGAAAATATTTGCAAATAATATATCTGATAAGGGGCTAATATCCAAAATATATAAAGAACTCATACAACTCAATAGCAAACAATCTGATTTAAAAATGGGCAGAAAATCTGAATATATATTTTTATGAGGAAGACATACAGATTGCCAACAAGTACATGAAAAGCTGCTCTTCATTATTAATCATCAGGGAAATGCAAATCAAAACCACAGTAAGACTCACCTCACACTTTTCAGAATAGATATAATAAAAAAGACAGTATTGGTGAGGATGTGGAGAAAGGGAAGCTTCGTGCACTATTGGTGGGAATGCACATTGGTGCAGCCATTATAGAAAACAATATGGAAGTTCTTCAAAGGGTTAAAAATAGAACTACCATGTGATTCAGGAATTTTACCCTGGTTATTTATCTGAACAAAAATACTAATTTGATAAGATATATGCACCCCCATGTTTATTTCAAAATTACTTACAATAGCCAAGATAAGCAGACTGCTTAAGTGACCATTGATGGATGAAAGGACAAAAAAATTGTGCCACATATATATATATAATGGGATACTATTCAGCTGTAGAAAACAATGAAATCTTGCCATTTGCAACAACATGGATGGAACTTGAGGAAATAATTCAGACAGAGGTAGACATATTCTGAGTGATTTTTTAAATATGTGGACCCTAAATATATATAAAACCAAATTTGTAGATATAGAGAACAGATTGGTGGTTGCCAGAGGTGGGGGTTAGGGGGTGAGTTGCATGGGTGACGGGTTGCCTTCATTTCTTTTTTTTTTAGTTTAAATAAACTAAATATAAAATAAAGAAAATATCCTACTGCCTTTTGGCTTCCATGGTTTCTGATGAGAGATTAGCTGTTAATCTTACTAAGGATACTTTCTACTGCGGAGTTGCTTCTCTCTTGCTTCTTTCAAGTTTTTCTCTTTGTCGTTTGATAAAGAGAAATTATGATGTGATTTTGATGTGATTTTGGTGTGGATCTTTTTAAGTTTAACTTACTTGGAGTTCATTGAGCTTCTTAGATTTTTAAATTCATGCGTTTCATCAAATTTCAGGAGTTTTCAACTTTAATTTCTTCAAACTTTCTTTCTGTTCCTTTTTCTGTCTTTCCCCCTTTTTGGATCTACCAGAATGAATATGTTAGTATACTTGATGGTGTCCCATAAATCTCTTAGCCTCTGTTCATTTTTTAAAAATAGATCTTTATTGGAGTATAATTGCTTCACCATTCTGTGTTAGTTTCTGTTGTACACCAAAGTGAATCAGCCATATGCATACATATGTCCCCATATCTCCTCCCTCTTGAGCCTCCCTCCCACCCTCCCTATCTCACCCATCTAGGTCATTGCAAAGCACTGAGCTGATCTCCCTGCGCTATGCTGCTTCTTCCCACTAGCTAACTATTTTACAATCGATAGTGTATGTATATCAATGCTACTCTCACTTTGCCCCAGCTTCTCCCTCCCACTCCGTGCCCTCAAGTCCATTCTCCATGTCTTTTGCTGCGTCCCATAGGTTTTGGGTCATTGTGTTTTCATTGTCATTTGTTTCTAGGTATTTTTAAATTTCTTCTTTGATTTCTTCAGTGATTTCTTGGTTATTTAGTAGCACACTGTTTAGCCTCCATGTATTTGTGTTTTTTACAGCTTTTTTTCCTGTAACTGATTTCCAATCTCATAGCATTGTGGTCAGAAAAGATGCTTGATAAAATTTAGATTTTCTTAAATTTTCTGAGGCTTGATTTGTGACCCAAGATGTGATCTATCCTGGAGAATGAATGTTCCATGTGCACTTACAAAGAAAGTGTATTCTGCCACTTTTTGGTGGAATGTTCTATAAATATCAATTAAGTCTATCTGGTCTATTGTGTCATTTAAAGCTTGTGTTTCCTTATTTATTTTCTGTTTGGATGATATGTCCATTGGTGTAAGTGGGGTGTTAAAGTCCCCTACTATTATTGTGTTACTGTTGATTTCTCCTTTCATGGTTGTTAGCATTTGCCTTATGTACTGAGGTGCTCCTATGTTGGGTGCATAAACATTTATTATTGTTATATCTTCTTCTTGGATTGATCCTTTGGTCATTATGTAGTGTCCCTCCTTAACTCTTGTAACAGTCTTTATTTTAAAGTCTATTTTATCTGATACAAGTATTGCTACTCCAGCTTTCTTTTGATTTCCATTTGCATGGAACATCTTTTTCCCTCCCTTCACTTTCAGCCTGTATGTGTCCCTAGGTCTGAAGTGGGTCTCTTGTAGACAGCATATATATGGGTCTTGTTTTTGCATCCATTCAGCCAGTCTGTGTCTTTTGGTTGGGGCATTTAATCCATTTATATTCAAGCTTATTATCAATATGTATGTTCCTATTACCATTTTCTTAATTGTTTTGGGTTTATTTTTGTGGATTTTTTCTTCTTTGGTGTTTCCCACCTAGAGAAGTTTCTTTAGCATTTGTTGTAAAGCTGGTTTGGTGGTGCTGAATTCTCTTAGTTTTTGCTTGTCTGAAAAGCTTTTGATTCCGCTGTCAAATCTGAATGAGATCCTTGTTGGGTAGAATAATCTTGCTTGTAGGTTTTTCTGTTTCATCACTTTAAGTATATCCTGCCACTCCCTTCTGGCCTGTAGAGTTTCTGCTGAAAAATCAGCTGATAACCTTATGGGGATTCCTTTGTATATTATTTTTTGTTTTTCCCTTGCTGCTTTTAATACTTTTTCATAGAATATAATTTTTGTTAGTTGGATTAATATGTGTCTTGGTGTGTTTTTCCTAGGGCTTATCCTGTATGGGACTCTCTGTGCTTCCTGGACTTGCTTAACTATTTCCTTTCCCATATTAGGGAAGTTTTCAACTATAATCTCTTCATATATTTTCTCAGACCCTTTCTTTTTCTCTTCTTCTTCTGGCACCCCTTTAATTCGAATGTTGGTGCATTTAGTGTTGTCCCTGAGGTCTCTGATATTGTCTTCAATTCTTTTCATTCCTTTTTCTTTATTCGGCTCCTCGGTGATTATTTCCACCATTTTGTCTTCCAGCTCACTTTTTTGTTCTTCTGCCTCAGTTATTCTGTTATTGATTCCTTCTAGTGTATTTTTCATTTCATTTATTGTGTTGTTCATCTTTGTTTGTTTGTTCTTTAGTTCTTCTGGATCTTTGTTAAACATTTCTTGTATTTTCTCAATCCTTGCCTCCATTCTATTTCTGAGATTCTGGATCATCTTTACTATCATTACTCTGAATTCTTTTTCAGGTAGATTGCCTATTTCCTCTTCATTTATTTGGTCTTGTAGGTTTTTACCTTGCTATTTCATCTGTGACTTATATTTTTGCTGTCTCATTTTTCTTTCTTTTTTTCTTATTTTTATTTTTATGAGTGGGATTGTGTTCCTGTCTTACTGGTCGTTTGGCCTGAGGCTTCCAACACTGGAGATTGTAGGCTGTTGGGTAGAGCTGGGTCTTTGTGCTGAGATGAGGAACTCCGTGAGACCTCACTCTGATGAATATTCCCTGGTGTCTGAGGTTCTCTGTTAGTCCAGTGGTTCAGACTTGGAGATCCCACTGCAGAAACTTCGGCCCAACCCTTGGCTGGTGAGCCAAGATCCTGCAAGCTGCATGGGGGGGCAAAAAATAAAAAGAATAACAAAATAAAAAATAAAATTAGACTAGGAAACTAACAGATATGTTAGAAAGAGTATAAAAGTAAAAATATAGATGAATCAACAACCAGATGGTAAAACAGTACCACAATAGTAAAAAAGAGGAGGGAAAAGAAAAAAAAAAAGGGGGAAAAGGCCTTGGCTGTGGAGGGCGGGGTCTAAGCAAGGGCGAGGTTTGGGTGGTGGGTGTGGCCAATGCTTAGGACCCACAGGGCTGGAAAAGGCCCTGTGGGCTGTGGGTGGTGGGGCTTAGGCCCAACAGGAACAGGAGGGGCCCGTGAGTTCCCCCCACCCCTGGTCTCAGAGGGCGGGGGACCTCACCTGGGAGCCCAGCAGGCTTCCTAGGCTTGAGTGGTTGGGGCAAATGCTCTTTCCTGCTCCTCCTAGAGGGCCTCTCCCACCTGCCTCTCCTCATCTCCCCTTATGACCCCAGGAGTCAAGTGGCCTGGAGGGGGCTTTGGAGGGTGGGTACAGGCCTGGGAGCTCAGCAGGCTCCCAGGGCCCAAGTGGGCAGGGCAAACGCTCTCTGCTCCTCTCTCGTTCCTCCTGGATGGCGCCTCTGGCCTGCCTCTCCTTATGTCCCTGGCCTCAGGGGCGCCGATCCTGTCTGACCTCCACTTCTCCTCCCTCCTCAGTCCCCCTACGTCCTACCAGTTCACTTGGGGTTTCCTCCCATCTCCTTGGGCATCAGGGTCCCCTGTTCATTTTTCTTTATTCTTTTTCCTTTCTGCACCGCAAACTGGGTAATTTCAATTACCCTGTCTCCACGTTTGCTGATTCTTTCTTCTGCATGTTGAAATCTTCTGTTGAACACTCCCTAGTGAATTTTTAATTTCAGCGATTGTACTTTTCAGCTCAAAAATTACTGTTTGATTCCTTTTGTATAATTTCTAAATCTGTATAGCTATTGCCTACTTGCTCACACAGGGTTCTTCTGATTTCCTCTCTTTTTTTCCCCATGATTTCCTTCAACTCTTTGAGCATATTTATGACAGTTAATTTTTGTTTTTCTCTAGCATTTCCAATGTCTGGGCATTCTCAATGATGTTTTCCCTTGATTTCTTTTTCTCTTGTTTTTCGAACACTTTGCATTTTCTGTGGAGAACTGGACATTTTGAATATTATAATGTGGTAACTCTGGATGCCAGACTCTCCTTCCCAGGATTGCTGATGTTGCTTGCTGGGGGGTGAAGTTGTTCATTTGTTTAGTGATTTTTCCAAACTGTTTTTTCAAGGACAGTATCTTTTTTCACAGATGGTCACTGTAGTCTTTTTTCTATTATTTCTGTGGTCAGCCAGTGACATAATCCAATAAGAAATGAAAGAATTTTTTTTTTTAAAGTTCTGTCTATTTTAAGTCTTCAACAGACATTGCCCAGGAAGCTGCTTCAGCACATGGTGGTTGAAACAATGGCCAGCCACTCTGGTAGTCCTTTGCACAGGCAGATTGAAACACACAATCTTTCTCCTTGGAGATCAAGGCCCTTATTGATCAACCTGGCACCAGCAAGCCTCACCCGGAATGTGGACCACCATCCTCACAGCTGCCTGCCATGGAATTGGAACATGGAAGATGGCAGCTGCTATGCAAAACTCTGAAATTAATCAAAATTTACTACTCTCTTTCTTCATCAAGTACTCCCCTAAATGCTGAAAGTGTTTGATTAAAATTCCAGAATTCTAAATAGTTGATTCTGATGGATCTTGCCAGTTCAGTAGTTATTTCACTGGAGGGATTAATTCCTGGAGCTTCCTACTTCCCCATCTTCTGTGATGTCATCACAACTTGTGTTGCTTAAACCCACTAAGTTTGTGGTAATTTGTTACAGCAGCATGAAGAAACTAATAAAAAGCCCTGATCTCTTCTTGAGTGCCAGGCTTATAGGTACAATGTTTACTCTGCATGTCTTCTTGGATAGCTTTTAGATGTGCTTAGCAGAATTCTTGATTTCTATGTTCTTTCTTGAGAGTTCTCCTTATTAGTAAATGGAAAGCTTCTACCCACCCCCAGTTACTCAGGGTGAAAGTATAGGCATGATTCTTACATTGAAACCTTTTTTTTCATCCCAACATCCAAACTATGAGTCAGTCCCATATCTTCTACCTTCAAAACATATCTTAAATCCATCCACTTCCACCCTCATCTAAACGACCATGCTCTTCTGTTGGGGCTACTGTAATGGCTTCTTAATTCTTTTCTTGTTTACATTCTTGCCACCATTGTATCAGTTCTTCACATTGTATCTGATTCATTTCTTTTTTATTAAATGAATTAATCATATCAGTTGCCTGCTTAAAATTCTTCAATGACTTGCTATCACATTTAAAATAAAATCTGCCTTGTGATAGTTAATTTTATGTGTCAACTTGACTGGGCCATAAGGTTTCCAGACATTTGTTCAAGCATTATTCTGGGTGTGTCTTTGAGGCTTTATGGGGATAAGATTAACATCTGAATCAGTAGACTGAGTTAAGCAGATTGTCCTCCCTAATGTGGGTGGGCCTTATCTGATCAGTTGAGGCCTGAATGGAACCAAAAAACTGACCCTCCCACAAGTAAGAGGGGACTCCTGCCTGACTGCCTTACCTGGGTCATTGGCTGGTCCTTTCAGGCCTTTGGACTCAAATTACACTATTTGTTCTCATCGGTCTCTAGCTTGCCAACTGCGGAGACTTTTTAGCCTCCATGATCACCTGAGCCAATTCCTTATAACAAATCTCTTCATGTGTGTTATCTTCTACTTATATAATATATATCTTCATTGTATACAGAAGATCTATATCTATATCTACCTACAACCATCTAACTAATACAGTCCTACAGGACTCTGTCTGTCCCTCTGACATCATCTTGAACCCCACGTCCCCTTGCTTTCATGGTTTAGTCTCATTGCCCTTTCTTTTCTTTGATTGCGTCAAGCTGGCACTTGTTCCTCTTTCTGCCTAGAAGCTCTTACCCAGGTTTATGTATAGATGGCTCTAGTTCATCATTCAGGTGACTGCTCAAATACCATCTCCCCAAAGAGGCTTCCCCAACCACCTAAGCTAATGACACCTTAATTCTTTTATTAAATTATTCTGTTTAATTTTTTCTTAATTGCAGTTTTCATTAGCCGGTATTACTTTCTTTCTTTAATAATTATCTCCTACACCAGAGTTTACGCTTCATGAGTTTAGGAGGTTTGTCTATCTTATACTCTGTTTTATCCCTAGTACCTGATCTACAGTGTATGCACAGTGTGTATTTATTGAATGAATAGATTAATGCAGTCAGTTTTAAATAACTTTTATAAACCTGCCTGAAAAATTGGCAGAAAATATCAAGAATAATTTTGTCTAACCCAAGACTACATTTAAAAAATGAAAAGTTGGAGACAATTCAAGGCATTAAGTGCCCAATAAATTGTCCTTCACTTAATCAGGGAGTCAAAGGAGTACAAATATAAATAATTAGAAAAATATAGAATAAAAAATTATCTGGAGAAAAGGTAAAAGTAACCTTTGATAAAAATAAAAACAGTGTGTATATCATTTAAGTCAAGGAGAAGATTAAAGCAAACAAAGTACATTCTTGGTAACAAAAGACAGGAAAGGATAAAGAAAATTTAACAACAGAAGCCAAAATTCACATAAAGGCAGAAAACTGAACATATCATTTATGAATATAAACATAAATGACTTACCCTCTATTAAAAATAAAATACCTTCAAATAGGTTTAAAATATCCAACTCTATACTGAGTACAACAAAGTGATGCAGCATCCTAACAATAAAAATTGGGAAAAGACTTACCATGGAAATGTAAACCAAAGGAAATCAGGGTGGCAATATAAATTTCACACAAAACAGATTGCAAGGCAAACTGTGTTACATGGGATGGAAAGAGTCCTTTTATAATGATGAAAGGTGAAATCTACAATCAAAGTATAAAAGTAATATATACCACATGACTGTTATGAACTATAAAAAGCAAAAATGAAAGAGTGAAGAAACAACAGTTTCTAGCCATGAGAAATGTCCTCTCTAGTATTTAATAGTTATTGGATAGGACAAATAAATACATAGAGAATCTGAATAATATAATCTAAAAGACAGTATTAATTGGTATAGTAAATGTTTTGCTCCCTACCAATGGAGATTGTATCTTCTTTTCAAACATGCATGAAACATACAGAAAATTGATCATATAATAAGCTCTTCAAAAATAGAAATAAATCAAAACCTTCTTAAAGGCAAAAATTTCTCACCTACAACATGGTAAAGCTAAAAATAGAGGTAAGGGGACCCACGGAGAAAGAGATACATAAACAAAAATTTCCAAATTAGTTAGCAATTTAAAAAAAATATGAAAATGAGAATATTACATATCAAAATGGATGTGACATGGCCAATCTCCACCATAGGTTTATTTTTTGCCTTAAATAATATAATAGTAGTATAATAATGTGCTAAAATAAAAACTGAAGTAACCAATCAAGTCAATGTGAGAGGTTATTTAAAAATCTAACAAGTAAAACAAGAAAAAGGAAGAAAGATTAAAGAATTATAATGAATAGGAAAACACAAAAAGTAAACACAATAACTTTTGGAAAAGAGGCAAATCTCTCATAAATGTAAATAAGAGGAAAGAACACAAAATTAAGGATAAGAAAGGGATAAATCAAAGACATTTCTTTAAAGATTAAGCAAATATCATGTGCATTTCTTTGCCAACAGATAAAAATATCTTGAAGGAAATGATACTTTTTAGAAAAAACATAAAAGATACATTGTGACTCAATTAGAAATGGAAATCAGAAGAGTTCAATAACCATACAAATAAAGAATTTATTAAAATACTACTTTGTAAAAACAAGTCTCTGAGACAGAAAGCTTTTACTGATGTGATACTTTAGTCTTTCAAGGACCATAATTCCCGTGCTATGTAAACAATTCCTGAGCAAAATAAAAATGGGAAAGCTAATCAATTTGAAATTGGAATTGATTATGAAACTAAAGATACCGCAATATAAAACCCTATATATATGTACATTTTTAAAGCTATGAAATAATATCATATATGAGTATGTTTTGAAATACACAAAGTTGAGCAAACCAAATTCAACAATAATATATAAGCACATTTCTCTATGAAATAGTGGGGCCCATTCTTATGTTTTAATATTAGGATATCTATCTTCATTCTAAGATGCACCTTTTCTTTTTCATGTCTTAACATCTCTGAAATTACAGTGTTTTTTTTATTGAACTATAGTTTATTTACAATATTGTGTTAGTCAGGTGTACAGCAAAGTGATTCAGTTATATTGTACATATACATATATATTCTTTTTCAGGCTCTTTTCCACTATAGGTTATTATAAGATATTGAATCTGGTTGTGCTACACAGTAAATCCTTGTTGTTTATCTATTTTATATATCTGTTAATCCCATACTCTTAATTTATCCTTCTCCCACAATGTATTTTATAATCAATGACATATGTAGTATAACTCATGCTAATGTTATTAGATGCTAAAAGAGCATTAGACATAATTAAACACCACTTTTGCTTTTAAAAAATTTATGAAGCCAGGAATAGGAGGATTCTTCTTAATAATAATGAATTCCTAACTGGTACCAATATTTTACATCACAGTTAGTAGTAAAATATCAATATAAGAAGTATTTCCATTAACATCAGAAACAAAACAAGAATGCCTACTCTTCCTATGAGAACAATAGAACACACAACAGAAAGTAGTAGAATTACTCTTGAAAGGAGGAAGCACATTTCTCAGTATTTCAAATGATGTGATTATATGCCTAGAAATTCCTAGATAATTGACAAAAAATCTTTTAGAATTGATAAGAAATTTCAGCAAAATTCCCTGATACAATAAGTAGACAACAATCATTATATTTCCCAAATGCCAGCAATATCCAGTTGAAAGATATAATGGGATTTTTAAAAGTCCTCCTAGCAGTGGAAAACAGAATAGTTAAGCGTAACAGTAACAAGAGATGCTTGGGATCTATATGAAAATACACAGTTTCATGGAGAGATGTAAGGGTTCTGACTAAGCTCTATACTTTTGAATGGCAAACTGAACATTGTAAAGATGTTCATTCCTTCCAAAACAGTTCCTAGTTTTAAAATAAATCCCTTCGACAGGACGGAATGTTTCTAAAGTTCATCTGGAAGAATACTGTGGCAAAAATAGATGAAAGTAAGGAGAAAGGGCTTTCTCTACCTAATACTAAAGCTGTAATTCAAACCTACAGATTAAAACTTCAAAGTAATCAGCTCTGAAAGATCCCTGGCTGTCTGAGCAGGGATGCAGCAGCAAGCAAACCTGCTGCTAGTTGGGAGGAAAAAATCACCTCCACACTTACCACCGTACAACAGACTAAATTCTTTTTGGACTGAAGACGGCAGCATAGAAATAGAAGATCACAAAATGGGAAAAAAAAGAAAACAGACATTTAATTGATTTGGGGATTGGGAAACACTTTTTCTAAAGTAGAAGAAAACAAAGAGAAAAAGGTGAATTTGATTACATAAAAAATTTTAAAGGCAAATGACAATTTGAGAAAAATATTTATAAGAAAATTGAAAAAGATGAATATCTTATGTATAAGAAAAGCTTTAAAATTAATAAGCGAAACATAAAAAATATTTAAAAACTCCTAGGTAAAGAACATGACTACGTAATTAATGAACAAATTGAAGGGACTGAATATATCTATGAAAAAAATGTCATTCTTACTACTAGTCAATGAGATGAAAATTAGCACAAGAGCCAGCTGCCATTTTTCTCTTTTCATGTTGGAAAGAATAAAATAATCTGTAAATACAAGTAAGGTAATAATTAAACAGGCACTCATATATTGCTAGTTGGAATAGAGTTTAGCACAGATTTTCTTAAGTGTAATTTTTCAGTGTGTATCACGAGACTTGAAGCCTTCCACATGCTCAAGTAATTCCATTGTTTAGGAATATTGCCCCATGAAATATTTAAACATACAAAGGCTTATGCACAAATATTTGTGGCAGACATACAAAATAACAGACGTACACAAATAGCTTAGGGAAAGGTAGATGCAGACGGAATATTATACAGTCAAATATAATCAAGTTCTTTGAAAAAGGAAGGACACAAAATTGCATATACATCATGTTTTCAATTCTGTTAAAAGTACATATATGTGCATATATATATATGTATATAGTCAATGCAGTATATATATACATATATACATTTATTTTGAAGATGATAATGGAAAATACGTTTATTTGCTCAAATTTTGGATATCTTTTAAAAGACACACTTACACTAACAATAAAGGAAACTTTTGATAAATTTGGGGACATTGTGAACTTCTGTTCATCAAATGACACCATTACAACTGTAAAACAAATTACAAGTTAAAGAAGATATTTGCTTCACAAAACTTAATAAAAGACTGGTATATATCCTATATAAGGACTCCTGTAAAGCATAATGAAAAGAATAAATTGATATTATTTATAAAAATATATATACATATATTTTTAACAAAATTGAGTACATGCTTTATACAAATTGTATAGGTATATATACTATAACATTCTGAAAGAAAATATACTATTAACAACATTTTCTTTGGCTGATGGGATTATAAACAAGTTTTATTTTCTTCCTTTTTCTTTGTGTTTTCCAAAGATCCTAAAACAAAAGTAGAATGGTCATAGAGAACCTACAGAACACAGATAATGAAAAACCATACATAACCTCTGGCTCTGTTTTCTGCCCCTCTCCTTCCTCCATCTCCCTACCCATGATTAAAAAACCAAACAACAAACAAACAAAAAACACAACTGCGTTAAAGAGAAACAAAACAGAATGACTTGTTTTCTATTCCATGTATCTCTCTAGCTTTGAGGTCATGAGGCAGACAGAAGACTTACAGAAACTTAGAGTTGGAAGAAATGTCAGCTATCATTTATTTCAACCCTCTAATTTTCCTTTTTGGTTGTCCCTCGTGCCTTCTGAATATCTCTTTGGTCTTATCTCATTCTACTTGCGGAAAAGATCATATCTTGGTGATTTTCATCTTTATGTGTGTGTTAGTCACTTAAGAAACTGGAAGCCAGGAGTTCTCTGACCTGGCTATTTTTTTTTCCCTCATCCATACAGGAAAAACCCATTCTGTTTGTAAATCAAAAGATTTTAAGGCTGGAAGCACCATTAAAGATCTTGTGTTTTGAGTAATACTAGTCCTACAAGGTGAAAACAAAAAAGGAAGAGAGGCGTTCTGTGGTTCAGTAAGTTTGGGAAACTTTGTATACAACATCGCCTTCTTGGAGATTCATAATGATCATGAGTATTTTAGATGCTTTGAGAATTCCTGCAGGTACTGCAAAAATAAAGGCAAATCTCTTTCACTTTAATTTCATATTTTCCAAATTTCTTCAATTGCTGTGGTAGACATGGTTATCAACAATGCCTCCCATCTCTGGTAAACACAGACCATTCTTCCCATCAAGAGGGAGAGTCCATTTCCTCTACACTTAAATCTGGGCTGGCCCTGTGACTTGCACAGTGTGGGGAGAGTGACACTGTGTCATTCTAGGCCAAACCCTTAAGAGACTTAGTTGCCAGCTTCCCTGCTCTCTTAGGAGCCAGCTGCTGTGCTGTAAAGAAGCTTGAGCAAGACTCCTCCAGCTAGGAACCAAATGAAGGGAGGCCCTTCTCACCCCAGATGCCTCAGCTACTCACAGAGCTGGGTCCATTCTCTGATGAGCACTTTGAGAATCTTCTCAGTAACAAGTCCTATGACAGACATGGGGGATATGACAATAAATACTCAGTTTCTGTCCTTTAGAAATTCCCAGGGTTTTTTTTTTCTTTTCTTTTTTTTTTTTTTTTTAAACATCTTTATTGAAGTATAATTGCCTTACAATAGTGTGTTAGCATCTGCTTTATAACAAAGTGAATCAGTTATACATATACAATATGTTCCCATTTCTCTTCCCTCTTGCATCTCCCTCCCTCCCACCCTCCCCATCCCACCCCTCTAGGTGGTCACAAAGCACCGAGCTGATCTCCCTGTGCTATGCGGCTGCTTCCCACTAGCTATCTATTTTACATTTGGTAGTGTATATATGTCCATGACACTCTCTTACCCTGTCACATCTCACCCCACCCCCTCCCCATATCCTCAAGTCCATTCTCTAGTAGGTCTGTGTCTTTATTCCCGTCTTGCCAGTTTTATTTATGTTTTCAAGATGGGACTAGAAACTGTCAGTTCAGCAGAGAGCAAAGTATGGTGACAGAGGTAGGCAAAGGATGTGGTGGAAGGGCCAGAGGACGACCTTGAATCCCAATTTCACACTTCAGGGTCAGAGAACATTTTCCTGGAAGGGAAGTCATTTCACCTGAAACCTGAGGATGGAGGGTGTGGTGGTTGTGAAATGTGTCCAAACATTCTTTGACCATTCTCCCCTCACGAGATGGAAACTAATTCCCCTCTCCTTGAGCGTGAGCTGAATTTAGTGACTTGCTTCTAGTGACCAAATGTGGCAGAAGTGATGTATCGCTTGTGAGATTAGGTCATAAAATGCATCGAAGCTTCCTCCTCCCCGCTCCCTCGTCTGTCTCTCTCTGTCCCTGTCTCTCCCTCTCACTTGCATTGGATGAAGCCAACTGCCAAGTTGCAAAGACCCTCAAGCTGCCCCATGGGGAGGTCCATCCATATGGTGAAGAACTGAGTCCTCCTGCCAATAACCAGCAAGGAGCTGAAACTTGCCAATGGCCATTGAATGAGTCACCTTTGAAAGGGTCCTCTAGCCTTCCTCAAGCCTTTAGATGACTGTAATCTAAGTTGATTGCAACCTTATTGAGAGAGCCTGAACAACCCAACCAAGCCACTCTTTCAAGGCCACTGCCACCTTGCCTGGTCTCCAGCCTAACTTCCAGTGGAAGAGGCTGCCTTTGAACTTGCCACCAGACCTAAGACCACAAAGCCCAGAAAGAGATGAGAATTCCCACTCTGCAAGTTTAATACCAGTCTCCAAGTTGTTGCAATTTCCTGGCTGAGGGTCTGTCTCTGTCTTGGAAGATTGACAGTGGAAATGATAATACCTCCCCCTGCCCTGGGAAAAACCTACTTCCCACCACCGAGTTGTAACTTTATCTTGCATCAGTGGTTTCAACCTTGGCTGCATATTGGAATCACCTGGGAAGCATTCCAAGCTTCCAAATGCCCAGGTCAAATCCCAGAATAAATTATAGCGGAATCTCTGGGGGTGGGACCTAGGCATGAGGAATTTTTTAAAGCCCCCCTGGTGATTCTAGTGTATAGCTGAGGTTGAGAGCCATCGCCCTCTGCCCTTAGCTGGGTAAGCATCTCCCAGTCAAATAGTGGTGCTGAGGACTTTCATACCAGAGGTTTTCATATGAGAGAGAAGAAAACATGTGTGGGGCTTGGCAACTCAGGTTCATGGGCCAAGAGGCTCCAGGCTCCCAACACAAAGGGTCCAGGACTTTGTAGCTCAGAGAGTGTTCAGCTGTTATGTATGACCTCTCTTCTGATAGTAACAAAATTGCTACACTTATCCAGCATTTACTATGGCCAAGAACTGCTCTGAGATCTTTACATGTATTAAGTAAAGTCTCATAACATCTTAGAGATGAAAAAATTTAAGCCCAGAGAGGTTAAGCAATTTACCCAAGTTTACACAGCCAGGAAGTGATAGAGCTGAGATCAGAATCAGGTATCTGGCTCCAAAGCCATCACTCTTTCTAACTTTGACATACTGCCTCCCTGGACCCTTGACATATCAGAATCTGTTGGATTGGGTGGGTGAACAGGAATTAAAAGTAAGAGTGGTTCCTTGAATTTGAAGACTTCAGGGAGTCCTGGAGACAGAAAACACTTGGGTTCTACAAATTAGGGCTAATTCAACCATCTTCCCAGTGAGTTTAGGCTAAGGACCTGAAGTGAGTCAGAAGGATTTTGTGTTATTATCCAGTAGACGGCCATGGGTTTTGGGGCCCCTGGGTAAAGGAAGGAGACTGCTACAGAAAGCTGTAATTAGAGGCGATAGCTTTTAACCAGCCCCACCTGAGGAGAACAGTAAGCTCTCCTACGGGAGCCCGGCTGCTTTCAGAGGGAAGCAGCGTTATCCAGCCTGCCCTGTGGAGACCCAGGGACCTCTTGGGGCCCTGGAGTCCTCCTGGAATCGGGAGTCATGATGCCGCATCTGTCCAGAGCCCAGGTAATTTGTGGTGCCAGGGACACTTGAATTTTCTGGACAGACAAATAACCCCCTGCCAGATTCTCTTAGGCGGAGGCCTCATGATTCCCTCCTCTACTTTGGTGTTCCTGCTTTTGCATGAATGTTGGGTCCAGTTGCTGTAGCCTCCCTCACTCTTGAGCAGTGGATTACAGTTTACATAACTACTTCACACACGCCTCTTTATTTTATTGTTACGGTGGCCCTCTGATGCAGGCCAAGCTGGAATTCTTTGCTTTAATTAAAAAAATTATTTTTACTGAGGTATAGTTGATTTACGATGTTGTGTTAGCTTCAGGTATACAGCAAAGTGATTCGGTTTTATATATATTCCTTTTTTAGACTCTTTTCCGTTATAGGTTATTACAAGATATTGAATAGAGTTCCCTGTGCTATACAGTAGGTCCTTGTTGTTTATCTATTTTATATATAATAGTGTGCATCTGTTAATCCCAAACTCTAGATTTATCCCTCCCCCGCTTCCTCCTTTGGTAACCGTAAGATTGTTTTCTATATCTGTGAGTCTGTTTCCGTTTTGTAAATAAGTTCATTTTTATCATTATTTTAGATTCCACACATAAGTGATATCCTATGCTATTTGTCTTTCTCCAAACAGGAATGCTTATTTCCGTTTTATAGGTGGAGAGACTGAGGCTTAGAGAGGGGTTCAGTAACTTGCCAAGGACACCCAGCTGCTAAGGGTAGCAGATATACTGTGCTAAAAGTCAGCTTTCTTGTTTCCAGGTCTTTTATTTCATAGGTCTCAGCTCAGTTCTTCCTTGAGAACGTTAAGCTTTTCTAGGGCAGGAAATGCGTCTGCTGTTCCGTTCGCCTCCCCCATGAAGTCTTCTGGGTCTGCTGTGCAGTACCCAGTGCATAATGTTCACTGAATGTCTGCCTTTCCAGAGCCGTCTTCCAGGGCCATCCGTTCCCTTGGCCTGTCCCCAGACTTGAACCCAACATTACGAAGTGGATGAGTCGGATACATCAGACATCACGATGCCGTCTTCTTAAAGGGAGACCAAGGAGAAAGACAGCAAGAGCGGCCTGCTGCTAGACCTGCGTACAGACATCACATCACTCAGTTTTCCAAAGTGCTTGCTGAGCATCTGCTACATGCCCTGCTCCGTGCTTGGCACCTGGGGCACAGGAACAAACCAGGCAGACATGAGCCCCGTCCTTCTGGAGCTCACAGTCTACAGGGGATGAGGCACGCATTGCCAAGTCCTTTCAGATCACTGTGGTGACATGACGATTGAGGAGAAAGAGTGCTGTGAGAGCGACATCCTGGAGACCCAGTCTCTTTGGGAGGCCAGGGGAGGCTGCCCAGACAGTGTGGTTTCTAAGGTGGAACCTGAGGGGTGGATAGTAATCTGGAGTGAGGGGGAAGGAGTGGGTCAGGAGGAAGGAGTAGCTCGTGCAAACCCCCAGAGCAGGAAAGACCTTGGTGAAATTCAAAGAACTAAAAGTGTCTGGAACAAGATAAGTGTCTGTGTGTGATGGGTGGTGGGGAGGGAAAGTGGGGAGCATTGTAAAATGAGAATGAAGAGGTCAGGAGGGACCAGAAAATGCAGGGCGATGGGGTGAAATTAATTGAAGGATCTTAAATGGGGAGTAGCAGACTCTGATTTTCACTTTAAAAAATCCTTCTGACTGTCGTAGAGGATGCTTTGTGGCACAGGGGATGCAGGCAGGGGTGGAAGTAAGCAGGCTGTTGCAGTGTCCATGTGAGAGATGGGGGTGGGCTGGACCAGGGTGTTGTCTGTGGAGGTGGAGAGAAGCAGGGTGATGTGAGAGGTGTATAGGAGGCAGGATGGACATGACTTGGAGAGGGAACTGTTGGTGTCAAGGATGATATGCCCAGGGTTCTGGTTGAGGCACAGGGGATTGTGGCGTCCTTCTTGAGATGGAGAAGAATGGAGGGAGGGCAGTGTGTGGGTTCTCAGATTGGGCTGTGTCAACTTTGAGATTCCCGTGAGATGTCTAAGAAGGGGTGCACTGAGGAGCTGGATATATGAGTCTCGAGTTCTGGAGTGAGACAAGGGACCGAGATGGAGATATTGACTTGGGAATACTGACCCTGTGGTAGAGGATACAACTACATAGGGAGGAGGTGAGGGGCTGGGATTGAGACTTGAGGATGTCTCTGCCAAGACAACTGCTAAGAAGCCACTGGAGAGGCTGGAATCATGGCAACCAGAGGAGGGGTGTTTCAAGAGAAGAGGAACCATTAAATGTGCCAGGTGATTCCTAGACAGCAAGTAAGGTGGGGACTGCAATTTGTCCCTAGTGGCCTGGAGGTAATGGCAGAGAAAGTTTGGAGGGAGTTACCTGGGTCTGCCAGGGAATGGGGATGAGGAAATGGAATTAGTGCATGGAGTCAGTTTCAAGTTTAATTCTGCGATCCTGCAAAGGTGATTTCCCCCTCCTGGGTCCCAGTGTTTTTACCTGAAAGATGAAGGGGTTGAGCTGTCAAGTCTAAAAGGCATTCTCTAATCCCACCAAAGTGGGGTTATTCCCATTAGCAATGTATAACTGCAAGAGCTTCTTAATGACATGAGTTTCCACTGGCTCCTTGGGGCTGTCAAGCCTGGTGTAACAAGCCAACTGGGGAACTTCCTGCTCAGCACCACATGTCCTCAGCTTGATCCAGGTCATTGCCCCTAGCGACGTTCCTCTCTAGACTATCTCAAATATGCTGATTTCTGCACCTCTGGAGCACTTACATAGTGGCATAATATTTTCCATTGTTTCTTGTTTGAATCTTTTGCTCCATCTCTTCTATGACCTTGCTAAGTACATGTACGAAAAGCCAATCCTTGAGCATTTATCGAACAATAATTGTGTTCTAGGTACCAGTCCAAGTGTGTGGTGTGTGTGTGTGCATGTGTGTGTTTCTGTGGTGATGACAGCAGTGGGGCATGGGGGTTCAACGACAAGTACAGGTGGTCCATAGAATCTGATGGACTTTTGAGGGTCAGTTTTTAGATTGGACCACTTAGAGAAAATTCTGGAAAGGAAGAATTAGAAGAGGCTTTATGATTTAAAATGATATCTGATATGCCCTCTGCCGGTGCAGTCTAGCAGAGATCAATTTTTCGTTTTTATCCCTCTGTCTTGCAGGTATATAGGGGACAAACTGGGTTTCAGAGCATTAAGCAAGTTACACAGCTAATTGGTAGCACTACAGATAATGTAAGTCTTGTGCACAATGCTCCCAATGTCTCTTCTCAGATCCACAGAGCACCCACTACATGCTGCACACTAGGATGTGGAAAAACTTGACCTTCACTTGGTCTAACTGGGGAACAAAAATGAAACCCTTGATGAACAATCTAGGGCTACATTTATAGTCATTATATATAAGTACAAAAGTACAACAGAGAAGAGAGGCGTGCTGTGGGTCTCGAAGCTCTGAACTTTGAAACAGACAAAGAGGGTGAGGGAAGGAGCAGGGAGACCCTAAGGAGAGAGGTAGGAATAGAGTGGAGATGCGGGAGTGGCTGGGAAGACCTCACATGGCCAGAGACATGTGTGAGGAGAAACGAGGGGGAGATGGATGGGCTGCAAGTGTGGGATGAGGCTGGAGGGAGATTCAATGTGGCAGGCGAACCAGGAGCTATTACAGAAATATAGTACCATTACCAATTTTCTATAGATACGTATACAAACAAAAGCATAACCCGAAGGAGTTCATGGTTTTCTCTTTCCACTCCTGCAGCAGAACATTTGGGCATTGACTGCTTGCTGCCCCCTTTTTCCCTGGGGAGAGAATCAAGCTCAAAGATCCACATCCCCAGCTGGTTGTGGTGAGAGGGGACCCAGTGCAGTCAAGATGGTGTGAGCAAGACGGCCCTGGAGGAACGTTCTCCTGGGGAAGGGTGACAGTTGCCCAGGGGTTGGGGACTATATGCCTGGATCATCTTAAAGAGCAGGGAGAGAGAGTAAAATTGGAATTTCACTTTGGAGTGTGTCCCTAGTTGGAATTAGCCCCCATTGTGTATTTGTCCCTTGCTTAGCAAACACCTTTAACCAAAATAAAGACCAATTATACTAAAGCATGGAAATAACACATGTCCATAATGAACATAGAATCAGAGAAGATGCCACATCTTCATCTCTCTTGCTTGGTATGCACAAACCATAATGCTTTGCATTTATTCAAATATGAATTCAAATTTGTCCCTGATGATATTCTTACTAGAAACTGTGGTGTCAAGTAAATTGATGAGTGAGTCTTTTCTTGAAACCATAATGCTGAAATCTCATTTCTTATAACGTGTATTTGGAGTTTTTGGACTGAACAACTTGCTATACTGAATAAAAAGAAGGTGCTATCTGGGAAGTGGTACAACTTTTCAAGAGACATTATGGTGAAAAGTCATTAGCAGATGCGTAGGGAAAGGCATAACCTAAGGTATCTCTCATTGTCAAGCTTTTGCCCATGATGGTTTCCCTGTGCAAGACAACTTCCTCCCCATATCCCTTGTGCCTTTTTTGGCCTGGCACACTGTATTAGATTAATATTCATTCCTTTTTATTGCTAATCATTATTCTATTGAATCATAGACCTAATTGTAAAAATTATAACTATGAAACTTCTAGAAGAAAACATGGGAAAAACATCTTTACAACCTTAGAAGAAAATATGCACCATGCATAAATATATCAGAGGACTTGTGTCCAGAATATATAAAGAACTTTTATAACTCAATACTGAGACGACAAACAACCTAATAAAGATGGGCACATTATTTGAACATTTAACACAAGAAGATATAAAATGATCAATATGCATATGAACAAGTGGTTGACATTGTTAATCATCAGGGAAATGTGAATTAAAATCACAATGAGGTGCCACTATATACCCATTAGAATTGCTAAAAGTAAAAAGACTGATAATAACCAAATTCTGGTAGATTTGAGGAACTAGAAATCTCATATGGTGGCAGTGTGAAATGGTACTGCTGCTTTGGAAGACAATTTTTGTTTCTTATAAAGTTAAACATACATTTACTACATGACCCAGCAATTCTACTCCTAGGTATATACCCAAAAGAAATGAAAACATGTGCCCACACTAAGATTTATACAAGGCTGATTATAGCAGCTTTGTCCTAATAGCCCCAAACTGGAAACAGTCAAAATGTCCATCAGTAATGTAATGGATGAACAAATTATGGTACATCCATACAATGGAATACTGCTCTCCAATAAAAAGGGAGCAAATTCATGATACACACAATAACATGGATGAATCTCAAAAGGGTTTTATTGTGCAAAAGAAGCCAGGCAGAAAAGAACATGCAGTGCCTGATTCCACTCATATGAAGTTCTAAAACAGGAAAAAATAAACTATATTGATAGAAATCAAATCAATGTTTGCCTGGTACCAGGAGGAGGGATTGACTAAAAAGGGCATGAGGGAGGTTTTGGGGTGAGAGAAATATTCTATACCTTGATTGGGGTGGTGGTTACAGAGATATCCATATTGGTCAAAACTCATCAAACTATACGCTCAAAAAATGCATATATTCCTTTTATTGTATGCAAATGATACCTCAAAAAGTTTATTAAAAATAAGAATATGGGCTTCCCTGGTGGCGCAGTGGTTAAGAATCCGCCTGCCAATGCAGGGGACACGGGTTCGAGCCCTGGTTTGGGAAGATCTCACATGCTGCAGAGCAACTAAGCCCGTGAGCCACAACTACTGAGCTTGCGCGTCTGGAGCCTGTGCTCTGCAACAAGTGAGGCCGCGACAGTAATAGGCCCGCGCACCGTGATGAAGAGTGGCCCCCACTCTCCGCAACTGGAGAAAGCCCTCGCACAGAAACAAAGACCCAACACAGCCAAAAATAAATAAATAAATAAATTTATTAAAAAAAAAAAAAAAGAATAGTATCCTTACGTGTCGAATAAAGACAGGTGCCTGCTGCTTCTTCAGCAGGACATCAAGATACATATCTTTCATGGATTCGGCATCTAAACTCAGAATATAGGCTAGAAATGGCTGGGCTCTACTGGAGGAGTAACCAGCTGATCTAGGGTGCCTGACCCATATGATCCAGAGTTAAAAGTTATCTTGCAAGTGCTCTTTTCACTACCTTTTTAGGTTGGAAAATGGATGCTGCCATATTGGACCATGAAGATGAGGGCTCGCCTTGCTAGCGTGAGCTGGTGGTGAGTTGAAGGAGCCCAGGTCCCTAAGGATTCCATAGTACATAGATATCTACCTACCTCTGGACTTCTAGGTTGCAGAAAGTGAGAAACCTGCCTTGTTTAAGTCACTATTATTTTGAGTCTCTTTTACGGCTTAACTTAAACTGGTATAATTAACCAAAATTGTCCAAGCAATCAAACCATGATTTAGCCTTCAATTGTACTTTTGTCAAGCACTTCCTATCCAGACTGGTATTCAATCCAAGCAATATATGAAAATCTTGTACCATTAATGAATTCCTCCTCCACTCATCCCACCTGGTGTTAAGGTCTGAGACCAATTTGGCTGTAGTTACCAGCCAAAGCCCTGTAAAGGTTAGATTTCCAAAGTAGAAAATGTTAAATTGTTCTAGAGGCAAAGAGAGCACGGGATCCAATGCAAATGTGTGGTTCAGAATTTTCAAATTCTGTCTTTGCTGTCTGAATAGTACTATGAAACTTAAGAAGAACTTGGAAGGGGCCTGTTAGAGAGGTTGTTGTGTGTTTTGTGTTCAAAGCTCAACTGGGACTGAGAAAACTTACAAAGCTCTCCAAGACCATGACTGATCTATCTCCTGGAATGAATAGTGTCTCCCCAAAGTACATGCCCTCCCAGAATCTCAGAATGTGACCTTATTTGGAAATAGGGTCTTTACAGATTTTTGTAATTAGTTAGGATGAGGTCATACTAGATTAGGGTGGGCCTTAAATCCAATGACTGGTGTCCTTAAATGGAGAGAAATATCAGAGACTCAGATACAGACAGGGAAGAAGGCCATGTGACAAAGGAGGCAGAGATTGGAGTGATGGATGAATCTACCAGCCAAGGAATGCCCAGGATTGCCAGCAACCACCAGGATCTGGAGGAAGCAAGGAAGGATCCATCCCTAGAGACTTCAGAGGAAGCGTAGCCCTGCTGACACCTTGGTGTTGGATTTCTAGCCTCCAGAACCATGGGAGAATAGGTTTCTGTTGTTTTAAGCCACCCAGTGTGTGGTAATTTATAATGGTAGCCCTAATAAACGTGTAACCTGAATTTTCTTGTTTTACCAAAGGGTGCTGAATCCGTCCTGTCATCTGGGTAAGTGAACGAGGTTTGAAGGCTCTTGCCTTTGTCAGTATGATGCGGGTTGTGGAAGGCATGTTTAAGATGATGTCAGGACCTTACTGGTGTCTGGTTCTGTTGAAATAACACATCTCAGTCCAGCCAATCTGTTATGCTTCATGCAACTCTAATTGACAACATTGCAACAGAGACTTATAAGCAGTTCTCCAAAATCCTTCAAATTTCCTGAAATGCAAATCTCTTTAGCTTAGTAAAGCTATGGTAGAAATAAAGACATCCAAATAAATCCTGAAAAAGTCCTCAGAACATCCTAAGACAGTGTCAAGATGCTTCAGAAGGCCGCTGGTAGTCATGCAAACATTGGCTGTCCTGTTTTCAACTAAGTGGAAACTAAGCTGAAAGCTTCTTCTTTGTATTAATATTTTTATATTCAGCTAGAAGCTCTTTATGTTGCTGACTCTGAAAGCAAGGAAAACTCTGGACCACTTCACACTTGGGTAGGGCAACCCCGTTTGTGAATCAGGACAGATCCCCACATGGGCCTTAGGAGAAAACTGCGGCAGTCTACGGAATGTTTCCAGATGTTAACATAATTGACGATTTTCTAAAAACGAACACCAGTTGTTACATGTGGTTTCAACATTTTTGTTTTATTTTCTATAATGGTTGCCTTTCCTAGTTTAGTGTTTTCCAGTTCTCCAGGACGCGTAACGCTTACCTTTAAAGGTGTGATCTCCCAACACTTCATTCCCTGGATATGTTTCTTTTTAACAAGCTAAAACAGACATAACTAGGGCACTGTTTCAGGCTGATATGACAAATGTGAAACTGAAGAATATTGAAAGCCATTCAAAAATTGGTTTGTTAAAAGACAGTGCTGTATAATGAAACCAAATGCATAGATTGGAATTTTAAAAGAAATCCTAGTGTGAAGATAAAAGAACATGAAAGATAATAAATGTTGAAATGATACACCACCTAATGGTATCCTGTCAAGAAAGAAAGATGATATGATAACTTACAGAGCATCCCCGAGCCTCTATAGGTACTTGACCTATAGTTTGCAGGGAAACAATCTTTTTGTTTCATCTGGCTCGTATTAAAAATAGGAAAAACACAATCAGCATTTTTTTCCCCACTCTCACACAGATGGTGGAAAAATCCATGCAAGTTTTAACTGTCTGAAATTCTTTAAAGCAATATAAGGCAGAAAGAATTATTAAACCACTTTTCCATTTCATATAATGAAAAACTGCACCACCACGGTAGGGCTGGAGCCATCAATTTTGGAACAAATGGGAGCTCCGATTGGTCCTACAGGCAATCAATCACCTGGCAGTCCTGGGTCCCTATCTCTGAAGTCATCTTGCTGTAGGAAAAAGAAGTTTAGAAAAAAAATCAAACTAAAGTCAAACTGCTCATTAGCATTTATATAATCCCATTTTTGAGATTTACTTAGTATATAATTTACATACATGACATACTTGGGGGTGTTTGGGGGACATATCTACATTTCATTCACTCATTTGTTTCTTCTTTTACTTATTAATTTGTTCATCCACTCATTCAAAAACTATTTAGCAATGATTACTCCAGGCATTGGGGATCCAAACTCTCCCTTTGAGCTCATGGTCCACTGGGACAGACAGATGGACAAATAAATGACTACAGTGTATCCTGATAAATTGTGTAATCAGTGTTATGTATATTGTTGACAGTGTTATGCATTTGGCTATTTCTAGGTATTCTGGGGCCAAATACAGAGCTGTTAGACGGGCAATGGGGATTTATCTTGCCTCTTCTGTTTACTTAATATTTGAAGGAGTGATAGCTTATTTTTTATTTACTTCTGCATTTAGACTTGCCTCCAATATAAAGAATGTTTGATGTGACTTTTCAGAGTGCATGTGGTACCAAATGCTCAATTCTTGCTTGAATCTGGCTAGGAGAGACCATTTGCTTTTGGGGAGAGAATCTGGTTAGAGAGACTTATTAACATTGATGCCCTTCATAGTCTGCTGGATATGTCAGTTCCCTTGGTTCTAGTCTCTTGCCTACCGACAAGGCTCCTCTCTTCTAGGATCTCATATCTAGGTGGCAAGGCTAGATAGGTAGCTAAAGTCACCTAACCATACGCAAATCATCACTTTTATGGTGCCTCAGTTTCTCCATAGGTAAAATGTAGTTAAAGCTAATTATCCCAAGGGCAATTAGTTGGGAAGAGAGAACAGTGTCTGCCATGTCATAAGGCTATGAAAGTGTTAGCTGTTCCTATCCACATTGCTACCCAAGCTTCTCTTGCAAGAGCTGAACACACTAATGAGTGGACAGCCAGTAAATGCAGCCTCGGTTTCAACTGGGTCTCTTTTCACTTGCACAAGCCCTGTTACCCTGCATGTCTTCCATTGGACTTGGAGTTCCCCCAGACAGGAGTGCTTTTCCTCTTGTCTCAGTCCGAGCTCCCAGAAGGTGGAATTTGTGTTTATACCATCCAACTAGATGTTCCCTGATCTTACAATGAAGAAACAGTCATTGAAGGAGGTTGCTGGCTGGTCACCCTTCCTGTGGGACAGAGAGGAAGTGAGCTTGAGTTCAGCAAGAGGAGACTTTACAAAAGGTGATCTGAGGACGTTAAATCGAGGAAGGCTTGGGGAAGACTTTGGAATGGGAGGGAAGTGTGTTGGGCGCTGTGGCAGAGGGGCATGAGCTCAGGGGGCAGGAGGATGGAGGAGATGATCTCTCAGGTCTCCTTTTCAAGCTCTCTGACTGAGGTTTCCCCCACATTGAGCGGATGGCACTGTGAAAGTTTTTCTGGTGGAGGCTGTGGATTTCTCCTTCCCTGGGTCCCATGAAACAAAGCCACAGATAGAGCTATATCAACAGACAGAAAAGTAACGTGTGCTATTTAAATAATTGGGAGCCATTTCTATATTCAAGGCTGGAGAGCAGAGGGGGAGTGTGCTGTGGAAAGGTGTCCTTGGCAAAGGGAAGCTCCTACTTTATTTAGGAAAATGCTTTTTGGGCTGTTAGGTGGTGGCAGCATTAGGCCCTGAGTTTCTTCCAGAACAGCAAGAGTTAGGGTGATAAGGGCTAACTTTGTTCTGTGTGCAAAAGTCAAAGAGTAGCCAGCTTGAGCAGACCAATTGCTTTCTGAATTTTAAGGGAGTTTTAGTGTTTCCTTCACAGGCCAGGAGCCTGGATTTTGTGATCCTGGAACTGGCAAAAGAAAAGGGGAGAAAAGATGTACAATTGGGAACATACCCGCTCAGCATGGAGGCATGAGAGGGCCAAGAAGAGAGAGACCGCACTAAGGATTCCTTCTGGAAGGGCACGGGGGAGAAACTAGAAAGAGGACTGCAGCCTCTCTCCATAACACTCAAGCCTTCAGGAAGGTAGCGTTAACCTTGACAACTGAGCAGGACTCTTAAGGATGAAGAGGTGGGAGAACCAAGTAAGGTTAACGGGGGTCCTTTATTGGTTATTAAGGAGAAGGCATTTCAGAAGATTGGAAGTCTTGTGGACACTTGACTAGATCACTCCTAAGAGGGTCTCAGTAATCCAGTTCCTTGGGTGAAGAGGGAGGAACATATCTAGAGGCTGTGGCAGAGCTGGCCGGGCAAGAAAAAGCACTGGGTCCATGGCAGGCGCGTGGACTCTGCCTGAGGCTTGGCTACCGGGCAAACGGAGGCACCCAGGTGGGGCTCTGCAGGCTGTGTCACTCACATGCATTAGAGTAGCTAACACGGTGCCCTGCTTCCCAGGGCAGTGATGGTGGTGGTGGGGCGTGTCTTAGAAACCACACTGTCTTCCAGAAGGGACCTCAGGGGCAGGCATCTCATCAAGCCCCTTCTTTGGAAAGTTAATCACCCCAGGGGGTTCCAGGAAGGCATACATGAGGCTTCTTTCTCCTAGAGAAATATTTACATCTAAAACTGCCAACTGTTGGTCAATTCCAAGCATCTGGTTTGTCTTTTCAGAACATATTTGATGAGCACCTACTATGGGCGAGGTACTGGAAGCAGAGAGGACAAGACACTGCCATCATCCTTAAGGAGCTCCAGTCTAGTGGTGAGAGAGATGGTCAGGGTCAGATTCTGCCCACAGGCTCCAAATTGTACCAGGAGGAAGCCTGGGTATGATGGGGACACAGGAAGAGGTGGGGGCACTGGCGAGGCAGGGAAGGCTTGCTGAGTCTTCAAGGAAGTGTAGGAGAGAGCCAGGTGGAGAAGTGCGCTACCTGGGTCAGGTGCAGGGAAAGGCAAGGGCTGCAGGGAGAAAAGGAGCTCCCAGCCCAGGCTGCTCTCAATGCAAAGGGAAGAAGAAGGCACACTGGCCGGCCACCTACAGGAGCCGTTTCTCATCCTGACTTTCACGGGCTTTGCAGAAACAACTAACCTCTCTCTTAGAGACTCTAACCTGGCCGAAAATGAAATAAACACACTGCCCCTGATGGCTTCTCTCTGGGCACATGGAGCTCATGGGACAAATAAAACAGAAAGCCAGGGCTGAGCTGGAGGGAGCTGGCCCTGCACGTGGTGAATATTCAGACCCACAGATGGCAGTCTGAGGCACAAGGCTTCTTTCTGTGTCTATTGTCTTGAGGTGCTGAGGAGACACTAATCCACGACCATTGTGTGGGCCCGCAGCCCTGCCTCTGCTGTCGTGCATTGTGTTTCCGGAGCCCCAAGAGCACCCACAACCCAGGTAGGAGCAGGTTATTTCTGCCTTTGCTTGCAGAGAAATATAATAACCTCAAGGAGAGGATTTCACAGCTCTTTGAACTGAGTTGAATGTTTGTTCTGGGTTATTTTTTTCTGTTTCCTAATATAACACACATTTGCTGCTGAGTAAATATTGATCCCGTTGCAGTCAGCATTAGCGGCAGAGGGTGCTGAAAAATAGTCAGCCAGGTATTCAGGTCTGCTCTCTGGACTGAAAGTGAGTGTGGTGGAGGCCACGTCCACACCACAGACAATTTAATCAACATTTCTGTAATTGCTAGGTTCATTTTGGTCCTTTATAAGATATACAAATCTTCCCTGAATAACACCTTTTTTTTGAACAGCTATAAATCAGTCTATAATTTAGATCCAGGTCATGTGTATCAGAAAGTAGGAATCTTCCTCCCCCACTTTTTTTTTTTTTGGTGGGGTAAGTACTAGCTGCAAATTGAATTACAATTAGATTATTTGGTGATGTGATAAAATCCTCCTAAATTAAAATGCCACTAATGCTGAAGTAATGATAATTTTGGCCAAGGATGAGCTCCAACTACATAAAGAAGAATTTACCAAACAAATTAATAGTGTAATCAAGTTTACAAGGGTTATAAGCCTGCTGCTTTCTAGTTCTTCGAACAGAGTAGTAGTTATTTATATGTTATTTTCCAGAATCATGGAGTCTAAGGTCATTACGTATGACTACTCCCATTTAACCCCCTCTACAATATCCCCTTCAATTGCCTCTCCATCTTTTCTTGGATACTCCAGGGTGGGAAGCTTGCTACCTTACAAGGTGATCCTCTTTATTTGGAGAGATCCAACAAAGAATACTTCCTGGGTAGAGCCAAAATTGTTCCCTTACTTTTAGTCATGGGCTGTACAAAACTAGCCTAATTAATCTTCTAGGTATTCATAGACATAAATATTTGTGTGCTTTTATGTGCACTTAGAATCTAGGATCTCAGAATATGAAGGAAAAAACCTTGAGTCAATTATTACAACACCCCTTCCCTTCACCACTCTAACCTAGTGCCTAAATTGCTGTTTTCACATCCTATTCAATATTCACGTAGCTTGTGACTTCAAGCAGTGTTGAAGAACTCACTACCAAATGGTGTTTCTTTAAATTTTTCTTTAATTTAGACCAGGCTCTAATGCAGACTGATCTTTCCCCTGAATTTATCAGAATTAATGAGATGAGATGTGACTGGGAAGATAAAATCAATTCTACAATGTTCTGTGGTGGTGTTTTCCATACAAGATTGAACCTCCTTGAAAACTCTCTGGAGGAAGGTCTAAATACATGAATAAATTAAAAAGCCTATAATAAGCCAGGTGGACCCTTCCATCAGATCCCCATTAGTCCATGAAGGCAGGACTAACACTTCTACTGCTATTTTAGGCAGTTGCTGTGGACGTACCCATCAGCCCTATCCCATCCTAACCTACTCTCCCATCGGCTTGACAAATTAGATTTCACTAGATCTTAATTTCTCAATTCTAAGTCCCAAAGTTTCGTCTCTGAGACTGACTTTGCTTCTTGCCTTTGATGCTATTCATCCCTGTGGTCCCTGTGGCTGGGATCTGGCTCAACCACTCTATGGCCCCAGCACCTCCTGTTGTCTTAGCTGGGTCCTCCCTACTCAAGTCCCACAGACCCAAACCAAGTAGACAGTGCCCAAGCCTGGCACCCCTGTTAACGAAGAGATTTGATCCATCACACGTATTTCTTCTCTTACTATTTCCTGCTCTACCTACACATTTCTTGTAGAACTTAATCTTCCATGAAATCCACATTTACTACTACCATATTACCAAGAAAAGAAAAAGCAAGTTCATTTCCATTGTGAAAGAACCTTCAGTGGGGATGTAGTAGGAAGTCGCTTTAAGTAGCTAAAGAAACGAACAATGCTGTGTGTCTGTGCAGCCTGACCTTCCTTCTGGGCACACCAGTGTCTCCATTTTCTGGCCTTCTTAGAGAGTAATTAGGACCAAGCTTCTCCAGATAGGAAATATGTTCCCTATTCAAGAAGTTTCAAGAATTAAAGAGTGGCAGTGGGTAGGGAAATGTGAAGTGGCTCAAGTGAACTCTGCTGAGATACCACCTGGAAGAAAGTGGTGACAGTGGATAGGGTTTGGAGCTGGGTTGAACCTGGGGGGCTGCCTCAGGTGGACCAAGGTAGCTTAGAGAAGGGAGTCAGTGCTTGGCTGGCTTTGTGGGAGGGGAGGGCAGGAGATGGGGGTGGTTATGTAGAACCCAAGAAGAAAGTGCCAAGGGTCAAGTTTGAAGGACAAAGGCTGAAGATAGTGAATGAATTAATAGTGAGGACAGTAGCTTCAAGGATCAATAACAAGAATGGAGAATGGGAAAGAGATCAGCAGTTCACAACTAAGTTTGTGAATATGCTGCCATTTTTGTTTTATGTGGTGTCTGGTGTAAGGCTTGGATTGAAGGTACCTGAAGAATGATGTGGGGCTAGATGGAGGGTGGTGAGGGGCTCAGCAAGATTTCCCAGTGACTCCTGGGAAAGCATTATGGGCAAGCATTATGGCAAGCATTATGGGTGGATGGTGAGGAAATATATCTCATTTTTTTCCCAAGTGGGGTGTAATAGGAATTGGTGTTTGAAATAGTTTTTATTACTTGTGTCTACTATTTAGGGCAATGGGGGTTGGGAACAGTTAATATATCTGGAGCACTTTATTTCTCGATGGATATTTTGTTCAACTGTTAGAGGCAGATTTGAACATCAAATCTCTAATTGGCTATAGCATTTATGCAAGAGAAGGAGCTGGATGTGACAAACTTCATGCCATGGGACTGAGAGGCAGATCTGTGTGTACTGAACAGTGAGAAATCCTTGACCGCTTGTCTGGAGGCTTCTCTCTCACTCCTCGAAGAAGGAAGGCAATTCAGGCCTCAGTCTCAGCAGGAGCAGGTACAGGCCAGGAACCTATGATCCTGAGGGTCCCTGTAGCTCCACACTTTCTATGAAAACCAATTTGCCCTCAGCTCACTTAAGAACACACTTTAGCAAAAACCTGGATAAAGTAAGGCTCATTCTGTCACATGTGGTTTAGAGTGAAGGCCCTTTAGGACATTTGCTTAAATGAGTACCACTTGACATTTGCACACAGGCTATATTTGTGCCAATATACTTTCATGCAGATCATCTAAAAACAATCCGTAAAAGTATGCTGTTGCCAGGATTGTCATCCCTATTTTACAGAAGAAGAATGGAGTCTCCCAGAATTTAGGAAACCTGCATGGGGTTATGCACATATCACATCATTAATAAAAACAAGAACAAGAACAACATAAGTCTATGCATTTTAATTTCTAGTAATATATGGCATTATTTGCTAATTTACTATCATTTAGATTTATAGTACAATTTAGGTGGCGCATATTGCCTTTATGTCTTTTCGTTAAATCATGACTAGTTCTATGTCTATATGCTTATATCCTACTTTGTTTCAAAAAGGTTTTGAAGTGGCTTCAAAAATACAATATAATACTACCTTCAAAAGTAAAAACAAAATAAGCTGAACATGTAACTTATTTTTTTAGTTCAATAAATGGTTTTCATGGAGCTGATAGTGGTGGTGGTGATGATGGCAGAGGTGGTGATGGAGGTGTTGGTGCTTTGGGGGCTCGAGGGGGAGCTGGAGATGCTGAGGTGGTGGTGGTGGTATTGGTGGAGGTAGAGGTGGTGGAGGTGGTCCTGGTATTGGTGTTGACGGTGGAGGTGGTCCTGGTGTTGGTGTTGACGGTGGAGGTGGTCCTGGTGTTGGTGTTGCTGGTGGAGGTGGTCCTGGTGTTGGTGGTGGTACAGGTATTAATATTAGTGATAGAGATTGTAGGGGGTGGATATTAACAGTAAGTGAGGCAACCACAGCAAACGGAAAAGAGGAGTCAGGGAAATTATGGTCCAGCCAGAGATAAAGTTAATAAACTGGAGGTGAAAAAGAGAAAGTAGAGTTAGAATTAAAAAGAACTAGAAAAGTTTTTGTTCTACTTTCTGTCATAACTGGGAGTGAATAGGCTGGGTTCGCAGCAGTCTTGCCCATGGGAATAGCTATAGTAGTAATAATATTAGCTAATATTTATTGAGGGCTTACAATATTCCAGATGCTATTACAAGCAACTTCAATGCAGATCTCACTTGATCCTTGTAACAACTCATGAAATAGATGTCTATTATTATTCACACTTAACAGGTGAAGAACTGGAGGCAGAGAGAGGTTTAAGTAACTTGATCAATATCATAGTGACAGGAAGTGATAGAACCAGATTCTGCCTACAGCTCAGTTTCTGAACCACAGAGCTTTGGGGAACATGACAGTTAGTGAGGTATGTACACATGGCTGACCAGTGTCCCAGGTGGAGGGTAAATGAGAGATTGTCCTTGCTCTTTCTCTTGGGTTATGAAGACTCAGCTTTAAGTATGCAAGTTAAGGGCCCAGGGAAGGGTCTACAGCCACAAATCAACTCATAAACCCCTAATCTTCAAGAGCAGGAGGAAAGAGCTCCTCATCTGTGGACCATTTCTGGAGGTCTGCTGGAGGCCACCTGCTTGTTGCTTGTAAGCAGGGCTGCTGCTCTGTGTCTGGGTATAGATATCCCCTGGAGGAGTGTGGTCTGGAAAAAAGTGTTAGCTGTTTTCCATTTTTACTAACTGAGCAACTAACTGTTTTATTTTTTTTCCAGGTTCATAATTTATTGTACAAATTGAGTATCACATGACGAGTTGACATTAGCTTCTTCAGGCATGGGAACATAACAGATGAGGTACAGTTTAGAATCCATTTATGTTGCTTTCACAGCTGGAGTTTTTTAGACCTTAACTTAAAGTAGAAGACTATCAAAGCAATACCTTCGTATGTGGCCAGTACACAATTCATTCTCCCTGTGACAGTGTAAGTGTTGAAATATTTTTTGATACCAGTGAATTGGAACTGGGTATCAGTTTCTGGACCTGCCATGCTTTCAATCTTCCAAAACGCACAGACTCCGCAGCTGGTGTCCTTCAACTTACACAGCTGCACCTTAGCCCCACCAGAAGAAGCTGCCTGGTTTTTTTTTTGTTTGTTTTGAATTTTATTTTATTTTATTTTTTTATACAGCAGGTTCTTATTAGTTATCTATTTGATACATATTAGTGTATATATGTCAATCCCAATCACCCAATTCATCCCACCACCCCACCCCTGCTTTCCCCCCTTGGTGTCCATATGTTTGTTCTCTGCATCTGTGTCTCTATTTCTGCCTTGCCAACTAGTTCTTCTGTACCATTTTTCTAGATTCCATTTATATGTGTTAATATATGATATTTCTTTTTCTGTCTCTGACTTACTTCACTCTGTCTGACAGTCTCTAGGTCCATCCACGTCTCTACAAATGACCAAATTTCGTTTCTTTTTATGGCTGAGTAATATTCCATTGTATATATGTACCACATCTTCTTTATCCATTCATCTGTTGATGGGCATTTAGGTTGCTTCCATGACCTGGCTATTGTAAATAGTGCTGCAGTGAACATTGGGGTGCATGTGTCTTTTTGAATTATGGTTTTCTCTGGGTATATGCCCAGTAGTGGGATTGCTGGGTCATATGGTAATTCCGTTTTTAGTTTTTTAAGGACCCTCCATACTGTTCTCCATAGTGGCTGTATCAATTTACATTCCCACCAACAGTGCAAGAGGGTTCCCTTTTCTCCACACCCTCTCCAGCATTTGTTGTTTGTAGATTTTCTGATGATGCCCATTCTAACCGGTGTGAGGTGATACTTCATTGTAGTTTTGATTTGCATTTCTCTAATAATTAGTGATGTTGAGCAGCTTTTCATATGCCTCTTGGCCATCCACATAATAAGGACCATATACGACAAACCCACAGCAAACATTATTCTCAATGGTGAAAAACTGAAAACATTTCCTCTAAGATCAGGAACAAGACAAGGATGTCCACTTTCGCCACTATTATTCAACATAGTTTTGGAAGTCCTAGCCACGGCAATCAGAAGAAAAAGAAATAAAAGGAATACAAATTGGAAAAGAAGAAGTAAAACTGTCACTCTTTGCAGATGACATGATACTATACATCGAGAATCCTAAAGATGCCGCCAGAAAACTACTAGAGCTAATCAATGAATTTGGTAAAGTTGCAGGATACAAAATTAATGCACAGAAATCTCTTGCATTCCTATACACTAACAATGAAAGATCAGAAAGAAAAATTAAGGAAACAATCCCATTTACCACTGCAACATAAAGAATAAAATACTTAGGAATAAACCTACCTAAAGAGGTCAAAGACCTGTATGTAGAAAACTAACTATAAGACACTGACGAAAGAAATCAAAGAAAGATGACACAAACAGATGGAGAGATATACCATATTCTTGGATTGGAAGAATCAATACTGTGAAAATGACTATACTACCCAGAGCAATCTACAGATTCAATGCAACCCCTATCAAATTAACAATGGCATTTTTTACAGAACTAGAACAAAAAATCTTAAAATTTTTATGGAGACACAAAAGACCCTGAATAGCCAAAGCAATCTTGAGAAAGAAAAATGGAGCTGGAGGAATCAGACTCCCAGACTTCAGACTATACTACAAAGCTACAATAATCAAGACAATATGGTACTGGCACAAAAACAGAAATATAGATCAATGGAACAGGATAGAAAGCCCAGAGATAAATCCACGCACCTATGGTCAACTAATCTATGACAAAGGAGGCAAGGATATACAATGGAGAAAAGACAGTCTCTTCAATAAGTGGTGCTGGGAAAACTGGACAGCTACATGTAAAATAATGAAATCAGAACACTCCTTAACACCATACACAAAAATAAACTCAAAATGGATTAAAGACATAAAATGTAAGACCGGACACTATAAAACTCTTAGAGGAAAACATAGGAAGAACACTCTTTTTTTTTTTTTTTTTTTTTTTTTTCTCGTTATCCTTAGTTATTTATTCTTTCAATACACCGAAAGCACAGATTGAACTAAATTGTGCATCCATTTGCATAGAAACGATGTAAAATAATTCTGTTGGCATAATAATAATGAAATAAACTAATTAAACTAATTAAATGCCATCATTTACTCTTTTTTTTTTTTTTTTTTTGTGCTGAATTCTAGTGTCTTTTTTTTTTTTTTTCCACACACACACACTGTATTTTATTTTTACAAGAGATAGATAGACTGACACCAAGCATTGTACATGGATGACCACAACAAAAGCAACAATGATTGCAATTACCAAACATGAAACACACTTATACTATGTCATAATATTGACATTCAGTCCAGTAATCCTCCACTGTAACAGCTCCTTTACTTTGCAGTGAAAATTGATTTGTATATTCTTTTCCTCTGAGTCCTTGTGGGATTTTTTTTTTTTTAATTCAGACAGAAAGTCACAAAAATTATACTCATCCTCATCAGTTCACTCAGTCCCATGTAATTAATTTCTTTTTTTTCATCTTGATCTTTTGTTAGCACTTTTATGAGTTCATCGGTTTTTCATTAGAGTTCTGAAAATGCTTATTCATTCAGTTCAGCAGTACAGTCAGTTACCAGAAACCTGTACTTGTCAGAGTCTTTTCCATGAATTTCTTGAAGATGAAACTCTTTTATAGGAACATATTTGCAAAATCATCAGAGTACACCCAGAACTGTCTGTAAATGACAAAAGACTTAAAAATGACCATGGTTAAAGATTTGATGAAAGTTCATAATAATGCAGTTGACAAGAAAATTAGTTATTTCTGAGATATACATTTTAAAGTAATAACTAGGATTATTACTTATAACATTATACCAGAACATATAAGATTTTTAGACATTTCCTGTAATGTCTGAAACATTTATATTAACATATTTCCATACAAATACAAATATAAGATTTTTAGAAATTTCATGTAATGTCTGAAACATTTATATTAACATATTTCCATACATATTTCCATACAAATACAAATATAAGATTTTTAGAAATTTCATGTAATGTCTGAAACATTTATATTAACATATTTCCATACAAATACAAATATAAGATTTTTAGAAATTTCATGTAATGTCTGAAACATTTATATTAACATATTTCCGTACATATTTCCATACAAATACAAATATAAGATTTTTAGAAATTTCATGTAATGTCTGAAACATTTATATTAACATATTTCCATACATATTTCCATACAAATACAAATATAAGATTTTTAGAAATTTCATGTAATGTCTGAAACATTTATATTAACATATTTCCATACAAATAACCCAATGAAAGTTTAGTATTAGTTGTTTTGTTTGTTTTTTTATACTGCAGGTTCTTATTAGGCATCAGTTTTATACACATCAGTGTATACATGTCAATCCCAATCGCCCAATTCAGCACATCACCATCCCCACCTCATCGCAGTTTTCCCCCCTTGGTGTCCATATGTCCATTCTCTACATCTGTGTCTCAACTTCTGCCCTGCAAACTGGCTCATCTGTACCATTTTTCTACGTTCCACATACATGCATTAACATACGATATTTGTTTTTCTCTTTCTGACTTACTTCACTCTGTATGAGGAAGAACACTCTTTGACGTAAATCACAGCAAGATCTTTTTGACCCATCTCCCAAAGTAATGGAAATAAAAAGAAAAATAAACAAATGGGACCTCATGAAACTTAAAAACTTTTGCACAGCAAAGGAAACTATAAACAAGATGAAAAGACAACCCTCAGAATGGGAGAAAATATTTGCAAATGAAGCAACTGACGAAGGATTAATCTCCAAAGTATACAAACAGCTCATGCAGCTCAATATTACAAAAACACACAACCCAATCAAGAAATGGGCAGAAGACCTAAATAGACATTTCTCCCAGGAGGACATATGGATGGCCATGAATGTTTTTTAAAAGAAGTTTTGATATTGTAGTGGATGCCTGTGGTCTGAGTTGTCAGTGGCTACACACATTACTGGCCGGCCACCCTCAGGCCCATTTTGGGGGAGTCTGTGTGCTATTTCGTGGCTCTGCCCTTTTTTGCTACAAACACTGCCTCTGTCCCATCCGAGCAGGCTTTTTGATGCCCTGACACACTGACTTTCACACATACTTCTATGATTATCTCCCCTTCCCCCAGCCTTGCTGTGAGAACATGTGCACCCAGGTTGATTTTTGTTCCCCATCTTCTGCTTTTTTTTGGTCTGTTGCTTTCATTGATAAATTCTTTTACGTTTTATTTTTTTTCTTTTACTTCTTCTCTTAGAGAAAGGGTGGAGGAGGAACCACCTGCCTTACTGTCCTCCATGCTTCTCTCGCCCTCGGGAGACACGCCTCTCCCAGCACCAGTGGAGCTGTGGGCCTGTGACACACTGAAGCTGGGTTTAGAGGAGGCTGAATGCCTGTGGCTGGAGTTTAAACAAGATCGTTAACTTAATCTTCTACCTCAGAGGGCACCATACCAAAACCATTTTGTCTCATACAATGTCCCATAAAATGTCACTCCCGCATACCATGGAGAGAGAAGGTAGATGCATTAATAATCAATTAATTTCAGAAAATTAATGTGCCCTGGCTTTTACACTAGAGCCTGAGAAAATAGGAAATATTCTCTGTTAAATTTTGCATTTTTTTTCTATAGTGGAGGTAAAGTCACTGAGTCTTACAGGCATTAAGAGGAGTGGGAATCTGAGGAGAGCATGGAAAATATGTTTGCGCTCAGCAGACTACTGGAGTGATGATCCTTTTTTTTTTGACTAATGTTTATGGGAATGTCAATTTTGAGGAATTTTTAGCATTAAGAAGGCTTAAGATTGTAAATTGCTAATAAAGTTTTTATGTGGTAACAACGCCACTTGTAGAACTTGTACCGTAACCTCAAGTCTAGGATTTTCAGGGGAAATAGTGGTAGTGGAACACCTAAAGAACATTCCTAAAGCAAACATAAGCAGCATTTGTCAGAACCAATTATAGATTTTTATTGCTGCTTGGGAGTGTGCCGGTAAGGAGTGAGGAAAGCAATCTGCTGCTTCAAATAATGTCCAAAATGATGCCAAAGTTAACAATAACTAGCTTATCTTTACATTTGCCAAAGTTTTATATGTCAATTAAAATTTTCAACACCATTGAATAAAATTGCACAACTTATAGCAGTTACTGTCACAACGAAAATTAGAAGGGCACCTGTCAGAATTTAATAATCACATAATTTCTACCCTTACCAGGCTTTGATATCAGCCACAACTTTCTGCCTAATGAGGAAATTGACTGGTGATTGTGCCCATTGACTTGTGATCAGATTGAAAGGCTAGAAGATGGTAATGAGTCTACATAGAAGCATATTTACAGAAACGCATCTATTTGCAAAGGGGTCTTGTTCAAGTTCACAGAAATGCTTAATTAAGAATGAGCAAAGCAATAAAGTGAATTTAAAAATGATTTTTATTGAATTCAAAGATTGTGAGCTAAAAGCACTTGAGTTAAATGAAAAAGCAATTTTATTGAGTTAATGGTGAGTATAAAGAATGAAATCAATAAAAACCCCACTTGCCATTAAGTTCAAAAACAGTAAAAGCATTTTATTAACTGTGTTGTTTTAAATTCAACTATATATGTTCCCTCAATTTGCAAAGCTTTTTTTTGCTACTGAATGTGGGCTTTAAAAATTGCTGGTATATGTAAACACACATGTGTATAATCTAAACCATGAGCAGCACTGACCTTGGGTGGGCCATTGAACTCCGCTGCTTGGTTTCATCACATATGAATCAAGGACAGTTATATGTACTTCACGTGTGTTACATTTCTGGAGATACTGTATGGGCTCCCAACGAGTGAGGTGAGCCTACACTCACAGATGGCTTCTTATGCCCTTTATAATATATAAATATAAATTCATCATACGTAAGTGAAGGTAAATTTCCCATATGGTAAATATTAGGTCAAAACATGCAGTTGCTGTTTTCGTAGGTTAAAGATGATTGAATAACAGCAATTTTATGTGGTTCAACCTGCTACAGCCCACTGGAATTCATTCATTCATCCATTCATTTATTCATTCCATCAGTCGTTCAACAAATCAAGTGACTGCTCTGCCAGGTGCTGAGTGTACAGTAATAAATGAAGAAGATGATAAGATAGAGTGAGAGACAGCAAATCAACCAACTTTCAAATAAGCATATAACTAAAAATTGTGATAGGTGCTGTCACAGTAAAAATTCGGGGTGACAAAAGAATAATGGAGGAAACCCAGGAGGGTGGCTCACAGGCAGTGCCATTTAGGCTGCACCTAAGTGATGAGTTGGGTTGAGCCAAGAGAAGCAGGGAGAAGAGCATTGCAGCAGAGAGAGAAGCAGGTGTGAAGGGCTGGGGTGGGATATAGGTGGTCATACATCTACCTGAGTCCAGAAGGTCATGGGGAGAATGCTGAGGTCTGTTTCTTGACTTCATACCTGGATGATCAGCCCCATGGGATTGATGCCCAAGTGAGATGCTCTGGCCAGCTTGACTGTCTACCTCTGCCCATATGCTGCAAGGAACTGTCCATGGGGCAAGCACTACTGGCCTCCAGTAAATGATGCCCTGTTACTCTGCCAGACCCCTATGCAGAGTCTGGACTCAGAGCCTCAGGACTCAGCCTGAAAATGAGGGAGTGCTGGGCAGCTAAGGCTGATTGGCCAGTGGAAACTTTGTAGTTAACCAGAAACTTTTCCCTAACAGAGCATTGTTGGAATATATCAATAAGAACAGCATGTTTTATTTACTGAGGGCTTATTATGTGCCAGGCATCAAAGTATTTGCTTCATTTAAACTTTTATTACTGTTATAATCTAATGAGATAGGCATTATTACCACCCCATTTTACAGGTGTGGAAACCAAGGCTCAAGGAGGTTGAGTGACTTGCCATGGTTTCACAGGAGGTGGTGGGCTAGGCTGTCTGATCACGGAGGCTCTGCCCTTAACCTCTCTGCTATGTTGACCTTCCCATCCCATTCCGTCCCACCACAGCTGTTACTGAGCATGCTGCATCATTTGTGCCTTGGTTTCCTTCAGGGGATGTTGCAGTCAAGCCACGACCGTGTGAGTCAGAGGTGGGGTCTCCCATAATTAATGCAGCTTTTTTTGTTGGACTCACTTAAGAAAGAGACAAATTCTCACATGAGAGCTTGGACAGTGAAGGCTGCAGTTTCCAGCATATTGGGAGAGCAAGCTTAGCTTCTGACTCTTGGTAGAGACCCCAAGAATCCAGGGATCTGTGCATATCTTCCCGAGTGATGTGGTTGAGAAGGGTCTGGGGGAGACCAAGAGCTCTGCAGGGAGCCATCCCTTACATCATCCATTACAGACCTCCTAGCTCCATGCTTCTCTTGGCCTCCCAGTCCAGTCTCTGCAGGGCATTATGTTGGTCCACGTTGGGCCAGACCAACAGGCAGGGAGGAGGTCATTTCAACAGTGACAGCAGGGACAGGCAAGCAGGGATTCCAGGGAAAGGTGAATTTCCAACTCGATTCAACTTCTCCACTGAGAACTTCTCCTTTCCAGTGCCAACCCACAGAACTATGTTTTGGGGGCAAACCCTTTTCCTTGCCTTATTACAAAGGACTGAACATATTTCATAATCCCGTAAGCAGAGTTCCCAGTCTACATTATCTCTGCTTCCTGGGGGCTGCCAAGCAAGAAAAGATGCCCGTGAAACCACTGGCGCCAGAAGTAAACGGAATGCCCTGCAACTGCTATCATCTCCCAAGTTCCTAGGCAGCTGGGGGGCCTGTCTCAGGCAGCAGGACTAAGACACATCCTGCCGAGGCACTTTTGGATGGGGGCCCTCCTGTGTTCTCCAGGGCACATATCGATTTCAGGGCCCTGCGTGGAATCAGGGCTGGGAAGGGAAGGCCTGAAACACTGTGAAATGTGATAAAGCTGGTCTGATTCCGGGCATCCATGCTTTGTGACACCTGCCTATCTGTTACACTGAGGCTGTTACACAACTGTCTGGGAATTCAGCTGCATCCTCACGTGTGCCATGGTGCCAACCGACCTCGAAGTGGGTGGGCACCTGGAGGGAGGGGTCAGACTGGCTTTTATTCCCCCTCTTTGGCTGTGCAGAACGCCCACATCCGCCAAATGACACACTGGCAGGAATGATCAACACAAAACTAGATTGTTGATTTCAGCGCAGTGCTTAGCTTACCCTCTCCAAAATCCAGGTCGCTGGGATATTCGTCTGTCTCTGTCACCCTCACAGAAAACTCAAACAAAATTTGAAGGCCGGGAAAGGAACTTCTCAAATTTCCCTGGAAACTTCTTTTGGTATTTCAAACTTATGAGGAAATAACTCAAATGTCCACCAACAGGTGAATGGATAAATTAGCCGTAGCACCCACATGATGGAATACTGCTCAGTGATAAAGCGGAAGGATCCATTGGAATATGGACCGGTGTGGATGAATTTCAAAAGAATTGTCCTAAGTGGAAGAAGCCAGACTCCAAAGACTGCATGCTGTATAATTCCATTTATATGACGTTCTGGAAAAGGCAAAGTTTGGGGGGAAATTACTCCCATGCCAAGCAGTTTTCAATCCCAGGGGTATCTCAGGGACCTCAGTGGGGAATGAGGGTGAGGTAGCATTGGGAAGAATCTAAGCCTCCGCTTCATTTAGAGAAGGTTCACTTTTATCTATTTTATACACTGAGGTTTTGTTCCTTTGAAAAACTTGTTCTATACTTTAAAAAGAGTTTGAATACGCTAAACCAGATGAAACAGCATCTAGAGTGACAGAAAGGAGATTTAAGTCTTCTCCACTCCTTGTCTAACCCAACTGGCTTGGGAACTCCTGAGGTGAGAGAATCTGATTAATTTTATGATCTCTTTCTCTTGAGAAGTGTACACATGTGCAGGGACTTACACTTTGCACGTCGATTCAGGGAGAGCTGTAGGCTCTCTGAAGTCCATCCTCAGAGCCCCTAAAAACCCAAGGATCTCCGGTTCAGTATCTTTGCCTTAGAGAGTGGGGACCCTACATTTTCTTCCTTAAACACAATATCATATCATCCAGCCCAGGTGTATCAGTTATCTATTGCTGCATAACAGGCCATCCCAACAGGACGTCTTGAAACAATAATATTTTATCATTTCTCTCAATTTTCTGTGTTAGTTGGTCTCAACTGGGTAGTTCTTCTCTTCCATGTCATGTTGGCTAGGGTCACTCATATGGCTGAATTCATCTGGGAGCTTATCTGGGTGCTCTGCTGGGGCTGGAATGTCCAAGACGACCTCAGCCACGTGTCTGGGGCCTTGGTGCTGACTGTCAGCTGGAACACCTTCGTTCCCTTCCATAAGGACTATCTCTTTCTCCATGTGGTCTCTCATCTACTGTTTAGCCCAGGTGGCTGGCTTCCAAGAGAAAGACACTGGAGGCTTCCAGTCCTCTTAAAGGTTAGGACCAGAACTGGCAGTGTCACCTCCGTCACACTCTATTTGTCCAACCAAGTCAGAACCAGCACAGATTCAGAAGGAGGGAAAATAGATGCTGCCTCTTGATGCGAGGGACACTATGCACCTATAGGAAGGGCAGGATTGCTGGTGACCATCTTTGGAGACAATTTACCACACTAGGTTCTTGGAAAGTTCAAGAGCATTCATCAGTGTTAAGGGCAACCCCACTGTACCAGCCAGAGCAATGAGCTCCTGGGTTGGAACCGGAGCATTTGCTTCCTGCTTTTTAAGAATCTATTCTCCAATGTGTTTCTTCTCTTGTGTCACCATGAAGGCCATCAAGAGGTAGGTGCACTCCTGTTTCTCAAAGCTTATCTTTTTGCCCTCCAGCCTCATTATTCTGCCAGTTTCCCAATGACACACCCTTATCACCTGTAAACTTGACCACCTATTTTAGACTTCATTATATTTTTCATTTTTCTCTTCCCGGAAACACATGTCTCCTTTCTCTAGACAAACTAGAAGCTCCCTAAGGCAAGGAACCACACTCCTATTTCAGGAAGCTAGCATAGTTCTAAATGGGAATGACCTTGTGACCTTGTTACAAGGGCAGCAGTTGTGCACAGGCACCGACCTTCAGGATGTCCCTTCTCCCCCACAAATGATAAGGTGAATAGCCTTTGGCTTCTGTGGATACCTGAGGTGGATGAGCTATCTGGCTGTCTGCCCAGCTGACCTGTGCTTTTATTGTCTGTATCTATCTGATGTGTTTCTGGTGATTTCATTAGAAAGCATCTCCCGTTGGTTGGGGTAGGGTACAATGAAAGTAGAGTCCCACTGCAAACATTCCTGGAAAGCACTGATTCCACCCTCAGCCTTCACTGTAGAGTCAACAGCATTATCTCAGTGTTTTCCTTTAGCTGGAAAGCCACTTTCTTGCTTCCTGACGTTTCTGCTCCTTGCCTAGAGTACTTCCTCCTCTATCATTCCTTTATCCCAACTTGGCCCATTCTTCAAAGCCCAAGTAGTCTTACCCTCCGCCCAAACCATAGGTTCTCAAATCCATGGTGTCACAGAGCTTGAGAGCTAGAAAACTTTTTTGAGCCTCTAGCCCAGCAGTTTCAAACCTTCCAAGTATTGGGGTCCAAGGAGGGGCCTCAGCTGCATATGGGTGGGTGATGTGTGGGTTCTATAAGCCAAGCTTGGTTCTTGCCGCTTTCATTTCAACTTGAAGACTCTCTTATATCTGTTTTAATTTTGAGCTTCCATGTAAAATATTACATGATAATAAAAAAAGATTTCATGCTTAAAACAATAATTGAAAACCATAGATCTAATCTAACTTCTTTGTTTAATGAATAAGAATAACTAGTCTAGAAGCCTGGAGTGAGCTGCCCGCCTTTAGGTAAGCAGCTAACGGTAGGAGACTCAGGTCTCCCCATTTTGGCTGACTACTGCCTACTATTCCTAGATCATTCTGTACAAGAATGGGATCTATCCAGGCCTAAGAATGAGGCTAAAAGTCTTGATACTGCTTTGCCTTGGCTTAAGAAATCTTTTATTTGACTGGGATTCCGCCTCTGCCTTGCTGGAATTTTCTGTGCTACAGAAGAACGATTATTGCAGGATTATCTTGTGCTGCGGCACTGTCTCTAGAGCCTCCTGGGAGCTTGTTTTGCTAGCTCAGCTGTTTCTCAGCCTGCTCTGCCTGAATGATGTCAGCTGTGATGTTGTTTCACTCAAGAATCCCCCCTCCCACTTCTCACTGCCTTGGAGTCTCTTTTGGTCCAACTAGCGATGTCTTCATCCTTCCCCCCTTTTTCCTGTTCTCTCCACTTTTGATATCCTTGAGGCTGATGGTGTTTGTCAGGTCTGTCTCTAACTCTGGGGAAAGAGCTGGTGGAGCCATCTGTGGGGTTTGGAGAGCATCCCCGCTTGTAATTATTTTTCCTACAGTCATCCTTGATGAGGCAAAGGCCCACTGTTGCATGAATCCCAGTTGTCACCAGGGCTTTCCCATCATACAGTGTGTCCTGTGGGGCAACAATAGCACGATGGGTCTCAGAGAAACAATAGTTGTTGATTTCCTCACCGACAATTGGATGAAGAATTTGGTTCCCAGGACGATGCTTGGTTTGGCCCCTAACATTATTTGGCTGCAGAGTTCCCCACAGTGGGAGTAGGATTTTCGTCACTTCTCTTCAACCCAAATGTGAATGAGCTGTCAGAAACTGGGAGAGAATGGAGAATGGGCACTTTCTTCACATGAACACGAAGTCCTTGCCCCAGAATGATGGGCAGAGATGAAATCATCATAAACCCTCTAAAGCCTTGGTAATTTGTGTGATTATTGTGAAGGACAGTGAGACTTATTGAAAGGGCTAAATTGCATTAAATCCAGCTCAACATTTGGGAGAGAGTTTGATGTTCACAGAGCACAGACAGGGTGTTGAAAATCCAGGTTTTCATCCAAGCTTTGCCATTAAGTGCTGGATGACTTTGGGTGGGATCCTTTCTCTCTTTGTATCTAAATTTTCTCACTCACAGAATGTGGAGTTTTGAATAAGTGATCTAGAAAAGCCTTCCACATCTCCTATTCTATCATTTGGAATATGTATCTAGTATCAGCCCTGGGCAGGCAGTGTTCTGGGCCCTGCAGGGGAAGCCATGGACTATCCCTGAGCCAGTCTACACGATCAGTCCTTTGGTAAAGACCTGCCACTGCGTTCAGTTCAAGCAGAGACAGTTATGCATCAGGCTAATGAATCACTGCCAAAATGAACTGGCTTTTTTGAATAGAATGTTAGTAATTAGAACATTCGTTGTTTAAATGCAAATGCTTGCTTATAAAGAGCTAAAAAACATGCTTCTCCTAAGTTAGTTGAGCAACTGCAATTGTTCTTTTAAGTTGTTCAGCTCCTGCTTTTTTTCATAGACTGTTATGGTAACTATTGATGATTTATGCCTCCTCCAAAAAGAATGTGAGGTAGCTTAAAGCAGAAAACACATACAAACCACGACAATTAAAATTTTTTAAAGGAAAAAAAAAGACAACAGAAAAACTATAAGCGGGGAGATAGGCTTTCCAAATACCCAGGGTGAGTTGTTTAGGCACTTGATCCCCAGGTTAACTGCACTTCCTGGCTCTCAAAGCGCAAAGGTAGCCAGGAGGAACATGGTGTCCAAGCTTCCATGAGCGAGGCCAAAGACTTACTAGATGTTGTTCCCTGAGAAGCCAGATTCCTTCCCTGAAGGACAAGTGGGAAGATAGATCTGCAGAAAAATTCTTAGGATGCAATGTGCTTAGTGAACATTTCTCAGTGGTCTCCAAATTATTTGATTGTATACCTCTATCAGAAAACTATTTGGGACATGTACCCTCCAACTAGGTGTGTATTTATTTGCATATAAATTTTATATGTGAACTACTGTGTTAAGATTCTGTGTACATCATGAAACATACACAAAGAAATAAAAATGAGATAAAAATAAATAAGTTCTAACATTCTTTTCTCACATTCAAATGGTGTGGCTTTATTTGGATGAAATGTTTGTAAGGAGAACAATAGTTATTTAATTGTTAATAAATGAATGAATGCTTATAAAATGCTTAAACAGAATGTCTTCTAAATATGTAAAGCAGTTCACTTGCAATTGCATTGACCCTTAAGTTGTGTAGCAAATGTGTTTTTTAAAAATAAACTTTTTTTTGAGGGGAGGGGACAACTTTAGATTTATAGCAAAGTCGCAAACATGGTACAAAGAGTTCCCTTGTAGCCTTCACCCAGCTTTCCCTAATGTTAACATCTAGCAAACATTTTTTTATAGGTTGTTATCAACTGAGCCCCCCCTGGGATGTCTGACCCAAGCCCTTTTTGGGGACCATTAGCTTGTTTAGGGCAGAACCTGAAAGGTGAGGCCCCAGCTCTCTTGTTCACAGCTAGACAGTCAGAACCTAAAAAAAGGTCCAACACAGAAAAGGCACTTAATGAATACTCATTAAATGACTAAGTAATGGACTGAGAAAACAAAATTTTCTATATGTGTCTTAGAAAGTAGAGAGGGGCCATAAATATTTTTTCCTGTTACATGTTCAAATGAAAAAAACAGGGCTTTATTTGTCACAGAAAAGGAGATTAATGAGAGTTTTGTCATTTATGTAAGGGATTGCATGTTAGCTGATACCATAGTTCCAACTTACTCCAGTGATGGTTTGGATTTCTGTATAAATGGGTGTCCTGATTAGGTGTCTGCTTGACCCAACTCTTATCCTGGCTTAGGTACCCAAGTGATAGAATGTGTTTTTTCTGTTAGAGCTTAGCTCACACACGGATGACTTTCCTAGTCCGCATTGGTCTCTTCCTCCTGTAGAGGGAGGAACTTTCCACCTGTACTGACTCTCCCATAATTGCATTGTCTTCTATCTCCCCTCCAGGATCTTTATGGTTTAGTGGGTGAGGCTGTGCTAAATTATTTAGTTTCGTGTATGCAATTCTTGCGTCATCAACTATGTAATGAATGAGCTCCTTGAGTATAGGCCATTGTCTTCTCATCTCCAATGTCTAGCAGATTTTACAGTATAGCAATATCAAATTAAGATGCTGGAGTTCTCAGCTGTCATGCAGCTGTCATCCAGGAAGGTCACCACTGTGAGTTATCATTACCTGGTCATTCCACGACTTTCAACAGATATGCATTAAGCACCTACTGTCTTCAAGGCACTGTTTACTGCTCTTCAGTGTGTATACATGTGGAGTGTGTGTGCACATGTGTGTGTGCATGTGTGTGTGTGTTAGATGGGGTGGTCAGGGAGGACCTTTCTGATAAGTCAACATGTGAGCAGAGACCTGAATGAAGTGACAGAATGAGCCTTGAGGATGTAGAGCAGTCAAGGCAGAAGGAACAGCCAGTGCAAATGCCCTGGGGTAAGAAAGCTAATGCTGAGCCATTAACACCTTCCTTTAATTTCCACATTTAGAAGGTTTGATTTCCACATTCAGTCCACTCCCCTGGGACCTGAGAGAACCCTTCATCTCTGCATTTCAGTGTCCTCATTAGCCCACTAGGTGAGTCAATTGGACCAGATTTCCAAGCTAACATATTGTAACTTTATGGAAAAACTATTACATGATGGAGAAAACATATTTTCTCCCCTCTAGCCGAGGTGAGCCCTCTCCTCTCACATACTTCATTTCATTTTCAGATGTTGGTCTTACCCATTGAGTCTTCATACAGTTATTCCAGAGAGGCTTGTGGGGCCCACCTCCATGGGAAGGAGCAGTGACCAAAGGGGAGGTCATTCACTAGGGCAAGAGGCAATCCTTAGAAATAAAATAGGGCCTGAGTAGGGAAGAGGATGGCTCAGTCTGCCGAGTTCTGGATATTGTGTGGTCTGAAGGGAGGTCCTTTAAAGTGAGTTTGTTATCTTACACGATAAAAAGGACTCTGCAGATGTGATTAAATTAACGATCTGAAGACTGAGCGATTATCCTGGATTATCCCAGTGAGCCCAATATAATCAAAAGGGTTCTTTTAAGAGGAAGAAGGAGGCAGGAGAGTCAGAGTCTGAGAAAGAGATATGACAGTGGAAACAGAGATTACTATGCTCTCTCTGAAATGCCAGAGATTTGAAGATGCTGTGCTTCCTTTGAAAATGGAGAAAGGGGCTATGAACCAAGGAATGCGTGTGGCCTCTAGAAGTTAGAAAAGACAAGGAAACAGATTCTCCTTTATAGCTTCCAAAAGGAACACAGCCCTGCTAACACCTTGATTTTAAGACTTCTGAACTCAGAACTGAAAGATAATAAATTTTTGTTGCTTTCAGCCGCCATGTTTGTGGTAATTTATCATAGCAGCCATAGGAAATAGCGTCAGCTGTGGAAAATGCATGACTGTTTTCCTTTTCCTGTGATCTAAGGCAGGACATCTGTGTGAAGACATCATCCCAAGGATGCCTGCCAGCCATGGCCAGTCCCATCAGGATCACGTCTTAGGAAATGTGGGCCAGCTCAGAGTTTGTGTAGGGTAAGTTACTGCTGTGGGAAGCAGAAGCCCCCAAAATGTCCTGGGGGCATGGGGGAGAAGGTCCTCTTGTTTGCCTACTAACTGCTAAATTATCATTTTATGACCTAAGTGTAAATAAATCAAAACTACATGTTCCATTTTAATCCAAATGAATGGACTGTTCCAAATTAACAGAAATCATGCCTGAGGATAGAGTGATCCAGAATGGGGGACTTTGGGCTATGTGGTGTTAGCTCAACTTCTGGAGAGACTGGAGACTAAAGTCAGCACTTGGTTGGTCACAGTCAGCCATATCTACGTGACCAAACCCCAATAAAAACTCTGGACACCACAGCTCAGGTGAGCTGCCCTGGTTGGCAATACTCAGGATATATTGTCACACATCATAGTCAGAAGCTATGATTGTCCATGGCTCCACTGGGAGACGATAACTGGAAATCCTGCACGTGGGGCTCTCCTGGGCTCTGCCCCATGTGCTCTTCCCTTTGCTGATTTTCATCTGTATCCTTCTGTTGTAATAAACCATAATTGTGAGCATAACATCTTTCAGTGAGTTCTGTGAGTCCTAGTGAATTACTGAAAACAAGGGTAGGCTTGGAGACCCCAGAGCTTGCACTTGGGTCAAAAGTGAAGGTGATCTTGGGGGCACCCTAACTTGTGGGTGTGTTCTGCTCTTTGAAACCTACTTGTTCTGAATGCCATTGCTTGCGCTGTGCTCTCAGACAGGGCTAAGCTGATGGCTGATCAATTACCTCCTGTCCTAGGCCAGCTACTAACATTTCACAAAGGCTGTAGTGACTTCAACCCAAAGGAGACCTTGAGGGTAGGCCTATTTGGCTCTATTTGGCCATAAAAAAAGCAGCATACTGAGGCTTTATATGAAGACAGGCAGACAGCTGCAAATCTCACCCAAAGCAGGCTAAGCACAAACACCCTGCCTATAGGACAAAACGTTGTCCAAGTTCTTCCTTGTTTTGTTTGGTTAACTTTTAAAACACATTTGCACATTGAATAAAGCAAATTGGCCAGCTCAGATACTTGTAGACAATGTTAAACACGTCCTGCCAGTAAAAATGTTATCAGCTCTAATCCTGGAGGACTCACTGGGTGCCGGCCATGCACGGTGTCCTCACTTCATCCGTGCAACAATCTTGCTAGTGTGTGTTGCTCAGCCTTCTTTCATAGAAGGGAGATAGAGGCAGACGGAGCTTTAGAAACTTGCTCAAAGGCTGACTCCAGAGCTGACGCCTATAACCCCTCTGTTTTCACCTTCTTTACATCGTGCTACCTTCTCTGTCGTGTTTCAGTTGGAGAGATTACCGTTAACTAGAGCAGAGAGAGGCACCCAGCTGTCAATAAAGTATTCAGTCTAACTGTGTTAAAATATAGGAAACAATACCTATGGATTGATTGATTGACAAGAGGAAGCACAATCCCTGCCCTCAAGAGGAGGAAGGTCAAGGTAACGTGGGGGCAGTGGGAAAGGAATTGGTCTTTTGAGAACTTACTTGGTGCAAGGTTCTTGACATAGAGGATTTTGTTTAATCCTTGTAATCCTAGGAAGGATTATTAACTCTGTTTTACAGATGAAGTAACGTTAACTTTAGGTTACAAACCCCTGCTCTAACTAAAGGCAAGTTACAGGCTGAATTGTGTTCTCCACCCCAACCCCCGCCAAATTCCTATGCTGAGACCTAACCCTCAGTATCTCAGAATGTGACCAAATTTGGCTATTGGGTATTAAATAGGTAATTAAATTTAAATGAGGTTATTACAATGCACCTTAATCCAATAAAACTTGTGTCCTTATAAGAAGAAGACATTCGGACACAGACAGATAAAGAGGGAAGACCATGTGAAGACACAGGGAGAAAACAGACATCCACAAGTCAAGGAGAGAGAAGAAACCAACCCCGCTGATAACTTGGTCTTGGACTTCCAGACTCCAGAACTGTAAGAAAATAAATTTCTGTTGTTTATGCCCCCCAGTCTTTGGTACTTTGTTATGGCAGCCTTAGCAGACAAATACAAGGTACAGTGGAGACTCATCACCAGGTAGGACTAATTCCAAAGCCCTAGCCGGCCCTTTCTCTGTACCATGGAAAAGATCAGCCAGTGCTGTGGGAGACAGCCCGGCAGTAGCCAAGTGAGCCACACGCACAGTGATTAAATGTGATGTGATGGATTGGTGGGCAGGGTTGAGGCTCAGGAAAGGCCTCCTGAACGAGGTGAGCATTCAGCTGGGTAGGGAAATTTGGGAAAGATGCAGATGGGCAGAGGGGGAGGAGGAGGGCATTCCAGGCCACAGGGCTGCTGATTTTGCTGGATCCCAGAGCCGCCATCCCTGCTGTCTGGATGGACGTTTGGCCAGCCAAGCACACATGTGGACACAGTGCTGAGGAATGTTGGCCCCGACTGAGCATGAGGAGATGGTCTGTAAATCAGGAGTCTCTTTTACGGACAACTTCTTCCCCTGAAGCCCCAGAAGGTGACCAAGAATAAAGAAGCCGTCAGCTTCTCATATTTATTAAGAGGCAGAGAGTGTGAGAAGGAGGGACCAGGAAGCACTAGCAGAAAAAGGATAGTTAACCCTGGAACAGTTAATCCAGTTTCCTGGGCCTTAGAAAAACAAGGCTGACAAGAAACCAGTCATGGGGTTGAATACAGAGCATGGGAATGAGCGAGGGGAGGGGTCCCAAATCTAACACACAATGTATCAAATATAATAAGTCCTGTGAGGCCAATCAAATCCCCTGTCACCCCAACCCCACACTATGCCAAATAGTAAAAGCAGATGTTTTGCAAACTGGTAACAACTCAGGAGTCTTTTCTTGTGATTGGCAAGAGAAGGGGGCAGACTGCTGAGAGGAGCGGAGAGAGAAGGCTTTTGGGAAGGGTCCAAATATTAGTGCACCAGAAACCTTACGCTGGGCTCCTCCAACAATAGGAAAAGAGGGATTCAATTTAGCTTGGGCAAGGAGAGAAGATCTATTGTAACAGGGAAGAAATTCAAACGCGATAGGAGAACAAAGCGACATTTCAAATTGCTGTGATTTATCCAGCCCCATCGCCCGACCCATTTCTTTCAAATACCAAGCTGACAGGGCCAATTGCAATACCTCATGGGAGAGCGGGGGTGGAAGGTCCCCTGTTATGCCTCTGGAAATTCAGTCTGTGCACACTTCATCCCGAGTCTTTGGCTTTCCTTTCCGTGGCAGGGGGACACCCCCCACTCCCACAGCTTCCAGCATATTCTTGGTGGGAGTAATCACCAGATGTAGCACTCTCCAAAGTAGCCATGGCATCGTCTTTGCCTAAAGGCAGTGCCAACAAAGCAGCCCCCGTCCATCCCACCTGGCGACGTTGCAGGGAGATGCAGGCGCATGCACAACTGCCCAAGGCCCAGCCAATAGGAGAAAGCCTGGGGCTCTGGAAGGGTCTAATAGGAGTCAAGCGGTTTAGATCTAGGCTTTAGGCAATTCACTGATCCTCTTTGCTTTGTTTTCCTTACTTCTTCTATGGATAATATATGGATTTCTATGCTCTCATTTTTGGTGTGACATGCAAATAATTGTCTGTATTTAATATATACAACTTGATGAGTTTGGAGATAAGTATACATTCTTGAAATCATTATCACAATCTATGACATAAACATATCCTTCACCTCTAAAAGTTTCCTCCCACCTTCTTTATTATTATTATTATTACTATTATCATTACTATTTCACAATAAGAACACTTGACATAAGATCTACCGTCTTTGCAAATTTTTAAGCATAAAGTACAGTATAATTATTATTAACTACAGGCCCTATGCAGATGATCGCTAGGACTTATTCATCTTGCATAACTGAAACTTTGTACCCTCTGACTAATACCTTCCTGTTTCCTCCTCTCCCCAGCCCCTGGTAATCATTATTCTACTCTCTGCTTTTTATGAGTTTACTATTTTAAATTCCTCATATAAGTGGTATCATGTTGTATTTGTCATTCTGTATCTGGCTTATTTCACTTACCATAATGTCTTCCAAGTTTATCCACGTTAATGGAAATGGTAAAATTTCCTTTCTTAAAGCTGAATAATATTCCATTGTATGTGCATACCACACTTTCTTTATTCATTCATCCGTTGGTGGATATTTAGTTTGCCTCCATGTCTTGGCTATTGTAAATAGTGCTGCAATGAACATAAGAGTGCACATATCTCTTTGAGATGCTGATTTCAATTCCTCTGAATATATACCAAGAAGTGGGATTGCTGGATCATATGGTTGTTCTATTTTTAATCTTTTTGAAGAAATTTCACACTTTTTTTTTATAGTGGTTGCACCAATTTACATTCCCACCAACAATGTACCAGGGTTCTCTTTTCTCCATATCTTTGCCAACACTTTTGTTTTTAAACATCTTTATTGGGGTATAATTGTTTTACAATGGTGCTTTAGTTTCTGCTTTATAACAAAGAGAAACAGCTATACATATACATATATCCCCATTATTTCCTCCCTCTTGCATCTCCCTCCCACCCTCCCTATCCCATCCCCCTAGGTGGACACAAAGTACCGAGCTGATCTCCTGTTCTATGTGGCTGCTTCCCACTAGCTATCAATTTTATATTTGGTAGTGTATATATGTCTATGCCACTCTCTCACTTCACCCCAGCTTACCCTTCCCCCTCCCGTTGTCCTCAAGTCCATTCTCTACGTCTGCGACTTTATTCCTGTCCTGTCCCTAGGTTCTTCAGAACCATTTTTTTTTTTTTTAGATTCCATATATATGTGTTAGCATATGGTATTTGTTTTTCTTTTTCTGTCTTACTTCACTCTGTATGACAGACTCTAGGTCCATCCACGTCACTACAAATAAATTAATTTTATTTCTTTTTATGGCTGAGTAATATTCCATTGTATATATGTGCCACATCTTTATCCATTCATCCGTCAATGGACACTGAGGTTGTTTCCATGTCCTGGCTATTGTAAATAGAGCTGCAATGAACATTGTGGTACATGTCTCTTTTTGAATTATGGTTTTCTTAGGGTATATGTCCAGTAGTGGGATTGCTGGGTCATATGGTAGTTCTATTTTCAGTTTCTTAAGGACCCTCCATACTGTTCTCCATAGTGGTTGTATCAATTTACATTCCCACCAACAGTGCAAGAGGGTTCTCTTTCCTCCACATCCTTTCCAGCATTTATTTATTGTTTATAGATTTATTGATGATGGCTATTCTTACTGGTGTGAGGTGATACCTCACTGTAGTTTTGATTTGCATTTCTCTAATGATTAGTGATGTTGAGCATTCTTTCATGTGTTTGTTGGCAATATGTATATCTTCTTTGGAGAAATGTCTATTTAGGTCTTCTGCCCATTTTTGGATTGGGTTGTTTGTTTTTTTCATATTGAGCTGCATGAACTACTTGTAAATTTTGGAGATTAATCCTTTGTCAGTTGCTTCACTGGCAAAATTTTCTCCCATTCTGACATCTGTCTTTTTGTCTCGTTTACGTTTTCCTTTGCTGTGCAAAAGCTTTTAAGTTTCATTAGGTCCCATTTGTTTATTTTTGTTTTTATTTCCCTTTCTCTAGGAGGTGGGTCAAAAAGGATCTTGCTGTGATTTATGTCATAGAGTGTTCTGCCTATGTTTTCCTCTAAGAGTTTTATAGTGTCTGCCCTTACATTTAAGTCTTCAATCCATTTTGAGTTTATTTTTGTGTATGGTGTTGGAGTGTGTTCTAATTTCATTCTTTTACATGTAGCTGTCCAGTTTTCCCAGCACCAATTATTGAAGAGGCTGTCTTTTCTCCACTGTATATTCTTGCCACCTTTATCAAAAATAAGGTGACTATAGGTGCGTGGGTTTATCTCTGGGCTTTCTATCCTGTTCCATTGATCTATATTTCTGTTTTTGTGCCAGTACCACACTGTCTTGATGACTGTAGCTTTGTAGTATAGTCTGAGCCTGGGAGTCTGATTCCTCCAGCTCCATTTTTCTTACTCAAGACTGCTTTGGCTATTCGGGATCTTTTGTGTTTCCATACAAATTGTGAATTTTTTTTGTTCTAGCTCTGTGAAAAATGCCATTGGTAGTTTGATAGGGATTGCATTGAATCTGTAGATTGCTTTGGGTAGTATAGTCATTTTCACAATGTTGATTCTTCCAGTCCAAGAACATGGTACATCTCTCCATCTGTTTGTATCATCTTTAATTTCTTTCACCAGTGTCTTATAGGTCTTTTGTCTCCTTAGGTAGGTTTTTTGCTAGGTATTTTATTCCTTTTATTACAATGGTAAATGGGAGTGTTTCTTAATTTCACTTTCAGATTTTTCATCATTAGTGTCTAGGAATGCAAGAGATATCTTTGCATAAATTTTGTATCCTGCTACTTTACCAAATTCATTGATTAGCTCTAGTAGTTTTCTGGTAGCATCTTTAGGATTCTCTATGTATAGTATCATGTCATCTGCAAACAGTGACGGTTTTACTTCTTCTTTTCCAATTTGGATTCTTTTTATTTCTTTTTCTTCTCTGATTGCTGTGGCTAAAACTTCCAAAACTATGTTGAATAATAGTCGTGACAGTGGACAACCTTGTATTGTTCCTGATCTTAGAGGAAATGGTTTCAGTTTTTCACCATTGAGAACGATGTTGGCTGTGGGTTTGTCATATATGGCCTTTATTATGTTGATGTAATTTCCCTCTTTGCCTACTTTCTGGAGGGTTTTTATCATAAATGGGTGTTGAATTTTGTCGAAAGCTTTCTCTGCATCTATTGAGATGATCATATGGTTTTTCTCCTTCAGTTTGTTAATATAGTTTATCACATTGATTGATGTGCGTATATTGAAGAATCCTTGCATTCCTGGGATAAACCCCACTTGATCATAGTGTATGATCCTTTTAATGTGCTGTTGGATTCTGTTTGCTAGTATTTTGTTGAGGATTTTTGCATCTATGTTCATCAGTGATATTGGCCTGTAGTTTTCTTTCTTTGTGACATCTTTGTCTGGTTTTGGTATCAGGGTGATGGTGGCCTCGCAGAATGAGTTTGGGAGTGTTCCTCCCTCTGCTATATTTTGAAAGAGTTTGGGAATACTAGGTGTTAGCTCTTCTCTAAATGTTTGATAGAATTCGCCTGTGAAGACATCTGGTCCTGGGCTTTTTTTGTTGGAAGATTTTAAATCACAGTCTTAATTTCAGTGCTTGTGATTGGTGTGTTTATATTTTCTATTTCTTCCTGGTTCAGTCTCAGAAGGTTGTGCTTTTCTAAGAATTTGTCCATTTCTTCCAGGTTGTCCATTTTATTGGCATATATTTGTTTGTAGTAATCTCTCGTGATCCTTTGTATTTCTGCAGTGTCAGTTGTTACTTCTCCTTTTTCCTTTCCAATTCTATTGATTTGAGTCTTCTCCCTTTTTTTCTTGATGAGTCTGGCCAATGCTTTATCAATTTTGTTTATCTTCTCAAAGAACCAGCTTTTAGTTTTATTGATCTTTGCTATTGTTTCCTTCATTTCTTTTTCATTTATTTCTTTTCTGATCTGTATGATTTCTGTCCTTCTGCTAACTTTGGGGTTTTTTTGTTCTTCTTTCTGTAATTGCTTTCAGTGTAAGGTTAGGTTGTTTACTTGAGATGCTTCTTGTTTCTTGAGGTAGGATTGTATTGCTATAATCTTCCCTCTTAGAATTGCTTTTGCTGCATCCCATAGGTTTTGGGTCATCTTGTTTTCATTGTCATTTGTTTCTAGGTATTTTTTGATTTCCTGTTTGATTTCTTCAGTGATCTCTTGGTTACTTAGTAGTGTATTGTTTAGCCTCCATGTGTTTGTATTTTTTGCAAGTTTTTTCCTGTAATTGATATCTGGTCTCATAGCATTGTGGCCGGAAAAGATACTTGATACAATTTCAATTTTCTTAAATTTACCAAGGCTTGATTTGTGACCCAAGATATAATCTATCATGGAGAATGTTCCATGAGCACTTGCGAAGAAAGTGTATTCTGTTGTTTTTGGATGGAATGTCCTATAAATATCAACTAAGTCCATCTTGTTAATGTATCATTTAAAGCTTATTTATTTTCCTTATTTATTTATTTATTTTCTGTTTGGATGATCTGTCCATTGGTGAAAGTGGGGTGTTAAAGACCCCTACTATGAATGTGTTACTGTTGATTTCCCCGTTTATGGCTGTTAGCATTTGCCTTATGTATTGATGTGCTCCTATGCTGGGTGCATAAATATTTACAATTGTTATATCTTCTTCTTGGATTGATCCCTTGTTCATTATGTAGTGTCCTTCTGTGTCTCTTGTAATAGTCTTTATTTTAAAGTCTGTTTTGTCTGATGTGAGAATTGCTAGTCCAGCTTTCTTTTGATTTCCATTTGCGTGGAATATCTTTTTCCATCCCCTCACTTTCAGTCTGTATGTGTCCCTAGCTCTGAAGTGGGTCTCTTGTAGACAGCATATATATGGATCTTGTTTTTGTATCCATTCAGCCAGTCTATGTCTTTTGGTGGGAGCATTTAATCCATTTACATTTAAGGTAGTTATTGATATGTTTGTTCTTATTGCCATTTTCTTAATTGTTTTGGGTTTGTTATTGTATGTCTTTTCTTTCTTTTTTTTATTCTTTAAATTATACATATGTATTTCATTTACACTTTTTCTTTGATATATTGCATGATAAACAATTTTTTTCCATCTTAACCAGTTTTTAAGCGTACAGTTCAGTGGTGTCAAATATGTTCACATCGCTGTGCAAAAATCACCTCTGTCCAACCTCATAACTATTTTCATCTTTTGAAACTGAAGCTCTATACCCAGTAAACAATAACTTCCCATTATTCCTTGCCCCCAGCCCCTGGTAACCACCAGTCTACTTTCTGTTGTTATGATTTTGACTATTCTAAGTACCTCATATAAGTGGGATCATACAGTATGTATCTTTTTCTGACTGGCTTATTTCATTTAGCATATAGTCCCCAAGGTTCATCCATGTTGTAAACATACTGCAGAATCTCCTTCCTTTTTAAGACTGAACAATATTCCATTGCATGTATATCCACATTTTGCTTATCTGTTCATCCACTGATGGACACTTGAGTTACTTCCATGGTTTAGTTATTACGAAGAATGCTGCTATGAACATGGATGTACAAATATCTCTCTGAGATCCTACTTTCAATTCTTTGGGGTATATGTGCAGAAGTGGATCATATCATAATTCTATCTTTAATTACTTGAGGAAACATCATACTGTTTTCCATAGTGACTGTACTAATTTCCACCAGTAGTACACCAGGGTCCCAATTTCTCCATGTCCTTGCAAACACTCATAGTCTATTTTTTTGATAGTAGCCATCCTAATGGGTGTAAGGTGGTATCTCGTTGTAGTTTTGATTTGCATTTCCCTAATGATTGGTGATGTTGAGCATCTTTTCATGTGCTTATTGGCCATTTGTATCTCTTCTTTGGAGAAATATCTATTCAAGTCTTTTGTTCATTTTGAATCTGGTTGTTTGATTTTTTGTTGTTAAGGTTTTTTTTTAATTTTTGAATTTTATTTTATTTATTGTTTTATACAGCAGGTTCTTATTAGTCATCCATTTTATACACATCAGCGTATACATGTCAATCCCTGTAGGTCTTTTCTTTCTCTTGTGTTTCCTGCCTAGAGAAGTTCCTTTAAGCATTTGTTGTAAAGCTGGTTTGGTGGTGCTGAATTCTCTTAGTTTTTGCTTTTCTGTAAAGGTTTTAATTTCTCCGTTGAATCTGAATTTGATCCTTGCTGGCTAGAGTAAACTTGGTTGTAGGTTTTTCCCTTTCATCACTTTAAATATGTCCTGTCACTCCCTTCTGGCTTGCAGAGTTTCTGCTGAGAGATCAGCTGTTAACCTTATGGGTATTCCCTTTTATGTTATTTGTTGTTCTTCCCTTGCTGCTTTTAATATTTTTTCTTTGTATTTAATAGTTTGATTAATATATGTCTTGGCCTGATTCTCCTTGGATTTATCCTGTATGGGACTCTCTGCCTTTCCTGGACTTGATTGACTATTTCCTTTCCCATATTAGGGAAGTTTTCAACTATAATCTCCTCAAATATTTTCTCAGCCCCTTTCTTATTCTCTTCTTCTTCTGGGACCCCTATAATTCGAATGTTGGTATGTTTAATGTTGTCCCAGAAGTCTCAGAGACTGTCCTCAATTCTTTTCATTCTTTTCTCTTTATTCTGCTCTGTGGTAATTATTTCCACTATTTTATCTTCCAGGTCACTTATCTGTTTTTCTGCCTCAGTTATTCTGCTATTGATTCCTTCTAGAGAATTTTTAATTTCATTTATTGTGTCATTCATCATTGTTTGCTCTTTAGTTCTTCTAGGTCCTTGTGAAACGTTTCTTGTATTTTCTCCATTCTATTTCCAAGATTTTGGATCATCTTTACTATCATTACTCTGAATTCTTTTTCAGGTAGACTGCCCATTTCCTCTTCATTTGTTTGGTCTGGTGGGTTTTTACCTTGCTCCTTCATCTGCTGTGTATTTCTCTGTCTTCTCATTTTGCTTAACTTACTGTGTTTGGAGTCTCCTTTTTGCAGGCTGCAGGTTCGTAGTTCCCGTTGTTTTTGGTGTCTGCCCCCAGTGGGTAAGTTTGGTTCAGTGGGTTGTGTAGGCTTCCTGGTGGAGGGGACTGGTGCCTGTGTTCTGGTGGATGAGGCTGGACCTTGCCTTCCTGGTGGACAGGACTGCGTCTGATGGTGTGTTTTGGGGTGTCTGTGACCTTAGTTTGATTTTAGGCAGTCTCTCTGCTAATGGGTGGGGTTGTGTTCCTGTCTTGCTAGTTGTTTGGCGTAGGGTGTCCAGCACTGTAGCTTGCTGGTTGTTGAGTGGAGCTGGGTCTTAGCATTGAGATGGAGATCTCTGGGAGAGCTTTCACTGTTTGATATTACGTGGAGCAGGGAGGTCACTGGTGCACCAATGTCCTGGACTCGGGTCTCTCACCTTAGAGGCACTGGCCCGACACCCGGCTGGAGCACTAAGACCATGTCAGCCACACGGCCAGGTATGTGGGGGAGTTTATTGACTTTTGGGAAGTCTGCGGTCTTCTGCCAGTGTTCAGTAGGTGTTCTATAGGAGCTGTTCCACATGTAGATTTATTTCTGATGTATTTGTGGGGAGGAAGGTGATCTCCATGCCCTACTCCTCTGCCATCTTGAAGGTCTCCTGCCAACACTTTTATCATTCTTTTTTTATCTAGTCATCCTAACAGGTATGAGGTGCTATCTCATTGTTGTTTTGATTTGCATTTCCTTGATGATTAGTGATGTTGAGCACATTTCTTATACCTGTCAGTCATTTCCATGTCTTCTTTGGAGAAATATCTATTTGGTTCCTCTGTAGAGTTCTGTGTACTTTATGGAGTTGCTCATTCCTTCCTTTATTCCACCACGTACCCATAGTGGACACTGGGGTACAGCATGAACACCACAATGTCCCTTCTTGCATAAGCTTGTCTTTGGTGGGGGGGGGGCAACAGGGAGACAGATGATGCGTGAACAAATGGACACTTGAGTTGACTTGACCCTCCTCTCCATTCCCATTGCTTGGCCTTAATTTAAGTCATTTTTGTAATTTTCCTCCAACAACTTCCTAATTGTTCTTCCTATTCTGCTTATGGTGATCACAGAATAGGTTTTAGCTCTGAAGAGTCTCTGAGCAGATTTGGGATGTGACTGTGCCAGTGACAATGCTGCCCTGTCAGCATTGAAGAACAGCTGGATAAGAAAACCCTTTGCCTCCTAGTGGGCAGAAATGAACTTGACTGAACACTCTAAATTTGAGGAAGAATAGCCATGAAAGATTATTATACCAGTTTGTGTGTGTGTGTGTGTGTGTGTGTGAAATCTACTGTGATGATGTTTTACTGTGGCATTCTGGGGTGTGCAATGTGTTTCAGCTTCAATGGCTTTATATGCATTCATGTTCCAGTCTTGTCCTCATGCTAGTCTATCATCCCAGTTCCTGCATTGAATGCTGGGCTCAAACCTCTAGCCTGTCATTCTTATTGATTAGAAGGGAAGTGACATTTTTTGGTTGTCTTCCAAGCCAATACAAAGCAATAATGAAGGCTTTTTCTTATATAATTCACCTAATCCTCAAGTCAACCCCATGAGGGAGATGTTAGTACACAACTTTATGGATGAGCGATATTCAATAATTTGTCCAGAATTATGCAGTTACTAAGTGGTAGAGTTGATATTTGAGTTCTAAAGCCCTTGAGTATCCGTTTTAATAAAATCTTCACTAATTTGAGGTAATGAGACTGAGAATTGAACAGTGGTCCAAGGGAAACATGTTTTTCACCTATCATTTCTGGTTTGATGGTGTCTATTTTGCCATCATTGAAATCATTTTATTTATGTCCATTGATTTCTGGCTTTTCAGGTTGTCAGATGCCAGAAAGATGTCTTAAAGTGTCTCCTAGAAAGATCTCAAGACAGAGTGCTATTGCTCTGTTCAAATGTCAGGTTAATTATAACAATGATCTCTGTTGACCAATGTTGACCCTAGAGTAGGCAAAATAAGACACCGTGAGGTCTTAGAATAGGGTCCCCATGGTGAAAGTGAGGGGAAATGCGGACAGTTCTCATTTCCTTTCTGTGGATTAAGGTTTTTAAACTCGTAGGAATTTATACTGTTGGGAACTATTGTAGATAAGATGTATCTGAATTGTAGAAGTTGTTGACTAAATCTCTTCGAATCATACCTACACATTTAGGTGCTTTCATAGTAAATGGAAGTTCTTACCTAAAAATGTTAAATGCCTTCCTCTAATTCTGAGGTCTTAACTCCCTCTTTTCCTTTATTGCCAAATTTCTTAAAAATAGCTCATATTCATATTTTCAAATTTCTCAGTGTTTTTCTCTGAAACCTATTACAATCAGATCTTTTCCTCACAATTTGTGCACTAAGGTCCCCAATGGACAAAGCAACAGAACTATTATTGCCAGACTCATTCCTTTTACCTCCCTGGAGATTAGTATTTGACATTGGTGATAAATCCATACTTCCTAAAACTTTTTCTTTGCTCCCAAAGACCTAGCCACTCCTGTGTCACCTGGGTGGCTACAGGCAGCCCTCTCTTTGCATGGCTCCAATATACACAAGTTTTAGTTTCCACAGTTAAATAACACCAGTCCCCAATAACATGGTTCAAATTTTAGCTACCATGACATAGTAACTATGAATGATTGCATAAATTTCACTGTTAGCTTTTAAGTCCAAAAATCTTTCCTTAAATAACAAATATGCATCATGATTAGAAATGTCCATTACATCTTTAAAGTCTGTGATGACTGGTCACTCTGCATCTTTTATTCAGTTCACACACTGACAGCAAAGCATGTTGTGTTGCCTCCTTGTCTCCCAGTGATAAACCTACATAGTATTTTATAAAAATAGATAATCAAAAGAGGAAATTGTCCAACAAAGATGAAAGTGCAGCAAAAAATCAACAAAATATGATAATACTGGAAGTAAAATTTGAATGAAATATAATGGATTTATAGAAGAAGTAGCTGGTCATAAGAATATCGACACTGCTGCTTTGCAGGAAACTCTAGGATGTTCCAAGGAACTTAGTAAAGACAAACTTATTGACATAAATGGAGAAATGTCATGAAAAGGATGAAGATGTCCCAGAGGAGGTGACACCAGGAAAAAGCTACACACTAAAGGAATTCTCAGGGATATTTCACACACTGGAAGTATAAAGGATAAAGTGTTGGAAGCTAATCCAAATGTTGAAAGAAGTATGAAAATCCATTACGCTTTAGAAAAGATGCTACCTCTGTATCAAGAAGGCAATCACTCTTGTTAAGCTTTTTTTTCCACCAGTGAAACAAAACACTTTAATTTTCTTCAAGTGTTTTAAGTTACAGAGTATTAAATATTACTTTTACTATTTCTTTTCATTTGCCTACATGTTTATAGCCTACAATAAGAGTTTTTAATGTTTTGACAAAATTTTTTAAAGGTTTCAGAACAACTATAATTGATTACTAAGATTGTTCTGCATGAGTTCAGATTGCCCAGCCTTCTTTATGGTCCTGTACTACCATCCAAAGCAAGGACTGCCTGTATTAGACACCTTCAAGTTAGTGTGACTATAATTTTACACATTACCTTAACATCAAACCATCCCCTTCTCCTGAATCCTTGAGTTCAGTTACAGTGAGTAGGACACAGTGGGTGCACAATAAATGTGCCTTTCCTTTTCTATTTATCTTATTCCTCCTAGAATCCTCCACTCCCCTGCCTCTTATTGGCCCCAAGCCCTATCTATCTGTCTCCTAAACTTGGTTTGAATCTGACCCTCCTCTCCATTCCCATTGCTTGGCCTTAATTTAAGTCCTTTTTGTCATTCTCCTCCAACAACTTCCTAATTGTTCTTCCATCCACCAGTGTCTATTTTATGTACCAAATACCCTACACACAAATGCCAGAGCTATGGGTCTAGAAAAAAAAATCTGGTCACATTACACTACTTTACAAAAGCTACTATTACCTGTCTGTTGTCCTTAATGAGCTGACTTCTCAACACTTATTGAAGAAATCCTGCCCCTTTAAGCCTCCACAGCTTTCCTCGTGATGTGTCCTCCTTCTGGGCTGCCTTCTCCCTCATCTTTTCTGGGCTGGGTCCACTTATACATACTTTGAGATCCATTATAAGTGTTTCCTATCCAAGCTGAAGTCTTCCAGTATCACCAAGTTTAGTTACTGCTTCTTCTGTGGTTCTATAAAGCTTTATGCATAATTCTGTGATGTACTTGTCATAGAATAACAAATTTATTTGTAAAGCCATATTTCCTCAGAGTGAGAGCCTTGTCTTATTCCAAGTTTCAGTACAAGAAAAGAACAATAGCAACAATAACATCAATATCAATGTAACAACAAAAAAATAGTAGGAGAGGACTGGGGTTGGCAGCGTGAACACAGCCTGAAGGGGTTAGCACACCACAGCTAGCCGGGAGGGAGTCCGGGGAAAAAGTCTGCAGCTGCCGAAGAGGCAAGAGACTTTTTCTTCCCTCTGTGTTTCCTGGTGCGCAAGGAGAGGGGATTCAGAGCGCCGCCTAAACGAACTTCAGAGACTGGCACGAGCCGCAGCTATCAGCGCGGACCCCACAGCAACAGGGGTGCAGAGGGAAAAACGGAGAGACTCCCACACAGAGGCTCGGCGCCGAGCAGCGCTCACCAGCCCGAGAGGCTTGTCTGCTCACCCGCCGGGGCGGGCGGGGCTGGGAGCTGAGGCTCGCCTTCGGTCGGATCGCAGGGAGAGGACTGGGGCTGGCGGTGTGAACACAGCCTGAAGGGGCTAGTGCGCCACGGCGAGCCGGGAGGGAGTCCGGGAAAGTCTGCAGCTGCCGAAGAGGCAAGAGACTTTTTCTTGCCTCTTTGTTTCGCGGCGCGCAAGGAGAGGGGATTCAGAGCGCTGCCTAAACAAACTCCAGAGACGGGCGTGAGCCGCGGCTATCAGCGCGGACCCCAGAGACGGGCGTGAGACGCTGGGGCTGCTGCTGCCGCCTCCAAAAAGCCTGTGTGTGAGCACAGGTCACTCTCCACACCGCCCCTCCCAGTAGCCTGTGCAGCCCGCCACTGCCAGGGTCCCGGGATCCGGGGACAACATCTCCGGGAGAACGCACTGCGCGCCTCGAGCTGCTGCAACGTCACGACGCCTCTGCCGCCGCAGGCTCGCCCCGCCTCCTCCGTACCCCTCCCTCCCCGCGGTCTGGGTGAGCCAGAGCCCCCGAGGCAGCTGCTCCTTTAACCCCGTCCTGTCTGGGCGGGGAACAGATGCCCTCAGGCGACCTACACGCAGAGGCGGGGCCAAATCCAAAGCTGAACCCCGGGAGCTGTGCGAACAGGGAAGAGAAGGGGAAATCTCTCCCAGCAGCCTCAGAAGCAGCGGATTAAAACTCCACAAACAACTTGATGAGCCTGCATCTGTTGAATACCTGAATAGACAGCGAATCACCCCAAATTCAGGAGGTGGACTCTGGGAGCAGGAGATATTAATTTTTCCCCTTTTCCTTTTTTTTGTGAGTGTATATGTATATGCTTCTGGGTGAGATTTTGTCTGTATAGCTTTGCTTTACAATAGCTTTATTTTACTTCACTATATTATAGCCTCTTTCTTTCTCTCTTTCTATTTTTTCTCCCTTTTACTCTGAGCCATGTGGACGAAAGGCTCTTGGTGCTCCAGCCAGGCATCAGGGCCGTGCCTCTGAGGTGGGAGAGCCAACTTCAGAACACTGGTCCACAAGAGACCTCCCAGCTCCACGTAATACCAAACAGCAAAAATCTCCCAGAGATCTCCATCTCAACATCAAGACCCAGCTTCACTCAACGACCAGCAAGCTACAGTGCTGGACACCCTATGCCAAACAACTAGCTAGACAGGAACACAACCCCATCCATTAGCAGAGAGGCTGCCTAAAATCATAATAAGGCCACAGACACACCAAAATACACCACCAGACGTGGACGTGCCCACCAGAAAGACAAGATCTAGCCTCATCCACCAGAACTCAGGCACTAGTTCCCTCCACCAGGAAGCCTACACAACCCACTGAACCAACCTTAGCCACTGGGGACAGATACCAAAAACAACGGGAACTACGAACCTGCAGCCTGTGAAAAGGAGACCCCAAACACAGTAAGATAGGCAAAATGAGACGACAGAAAAACACACAGCAGATGAAGAAGCAGGCTCAAAACACACTGGACTTAACAAATGAAGAGGAAATAGGTAGTCTACCTGAAAAAGAATTCAGAATAATGATAGTAAGGATGATCCAAAATCTTGGAAATAGAATAGACAAAATGCAAGAAACATTTAACAAGGATGTAGAAGAACTAAAGAGGAACCAAGCAATGATGAAGAACACAATAAATGAAATTAAAAATACTCTAGATGGGATCAATAGTAGAATAACTGAGGCAGAAGAAAGGATAAGTGACCTGGAAGATAAAATGGTGGAAATAACTACTACAGAGCAGGATAAAGAAAAAAGAATGAAAAGAACTGAGGACAGTCTCAGGGACCTCTGGGACAACATTAAACGCTCCAACATTCGAATTATAGGGGTACCAGAAGAAGAAGAGAAAAAGAAAGGGACTGAGAAAATTTTTGAAGAGATTATAGTTGAAAACTTCCCTAATATGGGAAAGGAAATAGTTAATCAAGTCCTGGAAGCACAGAGAGTCCCATACAGGATAAACCCAAGGAGGAACACGCCAAGACACATATTAATCAAACTGTCAAAAATTAAATATAAGGAAAACATATTAAAGGCAGCAAGGGAAAAAAAACAAATAACACACAAGGGAATCCCCATAAGGTTAACATCTGATCTATCAGCAGAAACTCTGCAAGCCAGAAGGGAGTGGCAGGATATACTTAAAGTGATGAAGGAGAAAAACCTACAACCAAGATTACTCTACCCAGCAAGGATCTCATTCAGATTCGATGGAGAAATTAAAACCTTTACAGACAAGCAAAAGCTGAGAGAGTTCAGCACCACCAAACCAGCTTTACAACAAATGCTAAAGGAACTTCTCTAGGCAAGAAACACAAGAGAAGGAAAACACCTACAATAACAAACCCAATACATTTAAGAAAATGGGAATAGGAACATACATATCGATAATTACCTTGAATGTAAATGGATTAAATGCTCCCACCAAAAGACACAGGCTGGCTGAATGGATACAAAAACAAGACCCATATATACGCTGTCTACAAGAGACCCACTTCAGACCTAGAGACACATACAGACTGAAAGTGAGGGGATGGAAAAAGATATTCCATGCAAATGGAAATCAAAAGAAAGCTGGAGTAGCAATTCTCATATCAGAGAAAATAGACTTTAAAATAAAGACTATTACAAGAGACAAAGAAGGACACTATATAATGATCAAGGGATCGATCCAAGAGGAAGGTATAACAATTGTAAATATTTATGCACCCAACATAGGAGCACCTCAATACATAAGGCAAATACTAACAGCCATAAAAGGGGAAATCGACAGCAACACAATCATAGTAGGGGACTTTAACACCCCACTTTCACCAATGGACAGATCATCCAAAATGAAAATAAATAAGGAAACACAAGCTTTAAATGATACATTAAACAAGATGGACTTAATTGATATTTATAGGACATTCCACCCAAAAACAACAGAATACACATTTTTCTCAAGTGCTCATGGAACATTCTCCAGGATAGATCATATCTTGGGTCACAAATCAAGCCTTGGTAAATTTAAGAAAATTGAAATCGTATCAAGTATCTTTTCCGACCACAACGCTATGAGACTAGATATCAATTACAGGAAAAGATCTGTAAAAAATACAAACACATGGAGGCTACACAATACATTACTTAATAACGAAGTGATTACTGAAGAAATCAAAGGGGAAATCAAAAAATACCTAGAAACAAATGACAATGGAGACACGACGACCCAAAACCTATGGGATGCAGCAAAAGCAGTGCTAAGAGGGAAGTTTATAGCAATACAAGCCTACCTCAAGAAACAGGAAACATCTCGAATAAACAACCTAACCTTGCACCTAAAGCAATTAGAGAAAGAAGAACAAAAAAACCCCAAAGCCAGCAGAAGGAAAGAAATTATAAAGATCAGGTCAGAAATAAATGAAAAAGAAATGAAGGAAACAATAGCAAAAATCAATGAAACTAAAAGCTGGTTCTTTGAGAAGATAAACAAAATTGATAAACCATTAGCCACACTCATCAAGAGAAAAAGGGAGAAGACTCAGATCAATAGAATTAGAAATGAAAAAGGAGAAGTAACCACTGACACTGCAGAAATACAAAAGATCATGAGAGATTACTACAAGTAACTCTATGCCAATAAAATGGACAACCTGGAAGAAATGGACAGATTCTTAGAAATGCACAAACTGCCGAGACTGAACCAGGAAGAAATAGAAAATATGAACAGACCAATCACAAGCACTGAAATTGAAACTGTGATGAAAAACCTTCCAACAAACAAAAGCCCAGGACCAGATGGCTTCACAGGTGAATTCTATCAAACATTTAGAGAAGAGCTAACACCTATCCTTCTCAAACTCTTCCAAAATATTGCAGAGGGAGGAACACTCCCAAACTCATTCTACGAGGCCACCATCACCCTGATACCAAAACCAGACAAAGATGTCACAAAGAAAGAAAACTACAGGCCAATATCACTGATGAACATAGATGCAAAAATCCTCAACAAAATACTAGCAAACAGAATCCAACAGCACATTAAAAGGATCATACACTATGATCAAGTGGGGTTTATCCCAGGAATGCAAGGATTCTTCAATATACGCAAATCAATCAATGTGATACACCATATTAACAAATTGAAGGAGAAAAACCATATGATCATCTCAATAGATGCAGAGAAAGCTTTCGACAAAATTCAACACCCATTTATGATAAAAGCCCTGCAGAAAGTAGGCATAGAGGGAACTTTCCTCAACATAATAAAGGCCATATATGACAAACCCACAGCCAACATTGTCCTCAATGGTGAAAAACTGAAACCATTTCCACTAAGATCAGGAACAAGACAAGGTTGCCCACTCTCACCACTATTATTCAACATAGTTTTGGAAGTGTTAGCCACAGCAATCAGAGAAGAAAAAGAAATACAAGGAATCCAAATCAGAAAAGAATAAGTAAAGCTGTCACTATTTGCAGATGACATGATAATATACATAGAGAATCCTAAAGATGTTACCAGAAAACTCCTAGAGCTAATCAATGAATTTGGTAAAGTAGCAGGATACAAAATTAATGCACAGAAATCTCTTGCATTTCTATACACTAATGACGAAAAATCTGAAAGTGAAATTAAGAAAACACTCCCATTTACCACTGCAACAAAAAGAATAAAATATCTAGGAATAAACCTACCTAAGGAGACAAAAGACCTGTATGCAGAAAATTATAAGACACTGATGAAAGAAATTAAAGATGATACAAATAGATGGAGAGATATACCATGTTCCTGGATTGGAAGAATCAACATTGTGAAAATGACTCTACTACCCAAAGCAATCTACAGATTCAATGCAATCCCTATCAAACTACCACTGGCATTTTTCACAGAGCTAGAACAAAAAATTTCACAATTTGTATGGAAACACATAAGACCCCGAATAGCCAAAGCAATCTTGAGAACGAAAAATGGAGCTGGGGGAATCAGGCTCCCTGACTTCAGACTATATTACAAAGCTTCAGTAATCAAGACAGTTTGGTACTGGCACAAAAACAGAAATATAGATCAATGGAATAGGATAAAAAGCCCAGAGATAAACCCACACACATATGGTCAACTTATCTTTGATAAAGGAGGCAAGCATATACAGTGGAGAAAAGACAGCCTCTTCAATAAGTGGTGCTGGGAAAATTGGACAGGAACATGTAAAAGTATGAAATTAGAACACTCCCTGACACCATGCACAAAAATAAACTCAAAATGGATTAAAGACCTAAGTGTAAGGCCAGACACTATCAAACTCTTAGAGGAAAACATAGGCAGAACACTCTATGACATACGTCACAGCAAGATTCTTTGTGACCCAGCTCCCAGAGAAATGGAAATAAGAACACAAATAAACAAATGGGACCTAATGAAACTTAAAAGCTTTTGCACAGCAAAGGAAACCATAAACAAGACCAAAAGACAACCCTCAGAATGGGAGAAAATATTTGCAAATGAAGCAACTGACAAAGGATTAATCTCCAAGATTTACAAGCAGCTCATGCAGCTCAATAACAAAAAAACGAACAACCCAATCCAAAAATGGGCAGAAGATCTAAATAGACATTTCTCCAAAGAAGATATACAGATGGCCTACAGACACATGAAAGAATGCTCAACATCATTAATCATCAGAGAAATGCAAATCAAAACTACAATGAGATATCATCTCACACCAGTCAGAATGGCCATCATCAAAAAATCTAGAAACAATAAATGCTGGAGAGGGTGTGGAGGAAAGGGAACCCTCTTGCACTGTTGGTGGGAATGTAAATGATACAGCCACTATGGAGAACAGTATGGAGGTTCCTTAAAAAACTACAAATACAACTACCATACGACCCAGCAATCCCACTACTGGGCATATACCCTGAGAAAACCATAGGTCAAAAAGAGTCATGTACCAAAATGTTCATTGCAGCTCTATTTACAATAGCCAGGACATGGAAGCAACCTAAATGTCCATCGACAGATGAATGGATAAAGAAGATGTGGCACATATATACAATGGAATATTACTCAGCCATAAAAAGAAATGAATTGGAGGTATTTGTAATGAGGTGGATGGAGTTAGAGTCTGTCATACAGAGTGAAGTAAGTCAGAAAGAGAAAAACAAATACAGTATGCTAACACATATATACGGAATCTAAGGGGAAAAAAAAAAAAAAAGGCCATGAAGAACCTAGTGGCAAGACGGGAATAAAGAGACAGACCTACTAGAGAATGGACTTGAGGATATGGGGAGGGGGTGGGGTGAGATGTGACAGGGTGAGAGAGTGTCATGGACATATATACACTACCAAATGTAAAATAGATAGCTAGTGGGAAGCAGCCGCATAGCACAGGGAGATCAGCTCGGTGCTTTGTGATCACCTAGAGGGGTGGGATGGGGAGGGTGGGAGGGAGGGAGATGCAAGAGGGAAGAGAAATGGGAACATATTGTATATGTATAACAGATTCACTTTGTTATAAAGCAGATGCTAACACACTATTGTAAGGCAATTATACTTCAATAAAGATGTTTGAAAAAAAAAAAAAAAAAAGAGTCATGTACCAAAATATTCATTGCAGCTCTATTTACAATAGCCAGGACATGGAAGCAACCTAAGTGTCCATCGACAGATGAATGGATAAAGAAGATGTGGCACATGTATACAATGGAATATTACTCAGCCATAAAAAGAAATGAAATGGAGGTATTTGTAGTGAGGTGGATGGAGTTAGAGTCTGTCATACAGAGTGAAGTAAGTCAGAAAGAGAAAAACAAATACAGTATGCTAACACATATATACGGAATCTAAGGGGAAAAAAAAAAAAAAAAGGCCATGAAGAACCTAGTGGCAAGACGGGAATAAAGACACAGACCTACTAGAGAATGGACTTGAGGATATGGGGAGGGGGTGGGGTGAGATGTGACAGGGTGAGAGAGTGTCATGGACATATATACACTACCAAATGTAAAATAGATAGCTAGTGGGAAGCAGCCGCATAACACAGGGAGATCAGCTCGGTGCTTTGTGACCACCTAGAGGGGTGGGATGGGGAGGGTGGGAGGGAGGGAGATGCAAGAGGGAAGAGAAATGGGAACATATTGTATATGTATAATTGATTCACTTTGTTATAAAGCAGAGGCTAACACACCATTGTAGGGCAATTGTACTTCAATAAAGATGTTTAAAAAAAAATAGTAGCTGCATATGATGTTGGTAGACTTAATAACTGCAAAAGAATGTGCTAGATAACTTTCAACATGGGTATATTTCTATTAAACCACTCATCAATAATGGCAATCTCTAGGTGATAAATTTAGCTAAGTGTGCCAGCACGTGTATAAACGTATTGTTTGAAATCCCAAAGTTGAAATAGCTTTTTTTAGACATCAATAACTCCAATAGATACATTTAACTGATAGATGCTGTTTTCTGTTTCTACAGAAAAATTAAGTCATTTTGCTATCAAGAGGCATGTTGAAGTTTAAACACACCTCTCAGGAATCAGGCCCTTGGTGGCTAATCCCATGCCCTTACCGGCCACCTTCCCTTTGAGAGGATTCCTCCCTGGGAGCCCTCTTTGAATAAGGTCTGCCCCTCCGCTCCTGCCTGGGACATTTTTATGTGGTACAAGCAAAGGAAAAGCAGAGAAACGCATTCCTGTCTTTTGCTCAGAATATAAATCTGTCACAGGAGTACTCCAAAGACAGTTTGGCCAAGGAGTAATGAAGTGAGGGAATCTGTAGGTGACCAGGGATGACACAGTAAACTCCAAATAATTCAATATGATTAGGGAATTAGCAAGGACCGAGGGAGCTGGTGAGAAGAGAAGCGTAAATTTCTCCTGGCGTAAATGAGCGTTGGATCAGCCCATCCAGGGAAGGGAGGTGGCCATTCTCTAAAGCTGACTGGGGTTTTAAAAGTAATACAGCTCTGAACAAATCCAAGGGGTAGGCTTTTGGAGATGAAATCAGCTTTGACAAGAGGGGAGTGGACAGAATCACAAAGGGTTCTGTCTATAGATTGGCTGGAAACACGAGCAGGCGTGGCTGCTATAGAGAGGCTGGCCTGGGTGCTGACTCAGGGCCGCAAAAGCTGGTCTCACTCAGTAGCCACTGAGCTTTATTCTTAGCACTGCGCGGGGAATCCAGGACCGCCTAGCTACCTGGGACTCACCAACCTTTATATTATAGGGTTTGCTTTCCCCCAGGACCAAATCACCAAAAGTATTATTGATCATATTTATAATGTTAATAACAATGCTTCAAAAACATTTTAGTTTGCTTAGGGCGTTCATACATATTTATCTTGTTTGAGTCTTACAGTAACGCAGTAGATAGGAAGATATGGTAGACGCTGACCCTAAGCATTTTTAAAGTTGTACTTTTATTCTTTTTACAAAACATCACATGTTTACTGAACAATTTTGCCTGAACAAACTTCAGAAAATACAGGTGAGTTTTAAGAAAAAAATTTCAGCCACCTGTAATCCCTTCATAAAGTTATGTATCCTTGCATTTTCATATACCATTTAATATTCCATTTATATGCACTGTTTTGCAACTTTAGCATATTTTTAATTATGACAATATTTACATGTCAATAAATACACAATTTCATAACCTTTTAAAATGAATGGATATACATACTATTCTATTGTATTATTGTACATTGATTAATTTAACCAATCCCCTAGTATTGGATATTTAAATCATTTTCAAGATTAATGATGAACATAATTATTTAAATTGTTTTTATGTATTAATAAATCAAATCAATTATGATTCTAATATTAGGTATAAACATAATAATTACACAATTAATAAATCATATTATGTTAAATAAATACCATTTAATATTCAAAATAATAATGAGGTTAACATCTTTGTAACTAAGTCATCAGGCACATCCATGATTATTTCCTGGACCTTTTAAATCAGCTTGATTCTGCATTGATGCAGGTTTTCCAGAGTCTGCAGTTAATGAAAATGAACCTCAGATATTTCTGTCCTCTTTCTGGAATTGTAAACATCTCTCTTTGCACCCATCATTGTTTTTCCTTCTTACTCAATTTCAGCTGCCACGCAGCTTCTAACATTTCAACATTAATCCAAAAACCAGTTTCTTAGTTGTCACATATGCCAGACATTACACTACATACTAATGCATATGACACAGTGCATAAGAACTTGTCCCTGCCCTCAACTTGCATGCAGTTCAGCAGAGAATACAAACAAGAGAAGGATGATTACAGTACGATTTGTAAGTGCTATGATGCAGGCAAGACATGGGTGCTGTATGATTCCAGAGAGAAGCCTCTAACGCAGAATGAGGAGTTCTAAAAGCTGCTCAGACGGATGCTGGGGCACGTGTGATGCATCTGGATTGATGACTGTGAATTAGCCAGGACACACGGGGCGTGGCAGGGAGAGGGGAACATTTCAGGCAGAGGTAGCAGTTTTCACTGTGTTCCAAGGGAGACGTTAGGATGACTCACTTATTAGAGCTGTCTCTTATTCATTGTGGTTGCTTGGAAAATACAGACCAAGCATAGAAAGGAAATGTGACATGGGCCGAGGTCTGTGATGGAGTTAGTAAGAGAGCTTCTAGACCTTGTAGGTGATTTGGGGTGTCTGGACTCAGATGGGTTCTATCCCAGCCTGTGAAAAGAACTTGCAAATGTAACTTATCTCGTGGTCAACAAACCCTGAAAAGTTTCAAGAATATTTGAGATGGTCAAATTATATACTTATTTTTGTTAATGAGACAAGAATTGTTTCAAGAATTAGTAGAATTGTATTTACCCTTGGTTAATGTCAGAATACATTGTTAAATAGGCAGTTTGTTGGCATTTTGAAAATCATGTGGTGATTTCTAATCATCAGCATAGGTTCACTAGGAACATGTCACACCAAGCTAATCTTGCTTCTTTTTCATTCAGGGTTACAGCAAATTTAGAGGATTCTGATTTCCGAAAAGCATAGGGTAGAACATGTTTTCATTGTTCTTGTATATAACAGAAAAACTGTTAAAGTTGAAGAGACGTAGAGAAGAAAGAGATGAGGATATGAGAACAAAATACTCACAACTTAGATTGTTTTTTTTTTTTTTTTTTTTTTTTTTTTTTTTTTTTTTTTAAAGGATTTTCTTATTTATTTATTTATTTATTTATTTATTTATTTTTGGCTGTGTTGGGTCTTCGGTTCGTGCGAGGGCTTTCTCCAGTTGCGGCAAGCGGGGGCCACTCTTCATCGCGGTGCGGGGACCGCTCTTCATCGCGGTGCGCGGGCCTTTCTCTATCGCGGCCCCTCCCGTCGCGGGGCACAGGCTCCAGACGCGCAGGCTCAGCAATTGTGGCTCACGGGCCCAGCTGCTCCGTGGCATGTGGGATCTTCCCAGACCAGGGCTCGAACCCGTGTCCCCTGCATTAGCAGGCAGATTCTCAACCACTGCGCCACCAGGGAAGCCCTAGATTGTTTTAATACGTGTTTATAATTCCAGTTAGGGATGAGCCAACCATCTTGTGCTTGATGGTGGTTAAATTGCATCTGAAGCAATGGATTTTACTAAAGATACCACATTTGAGGAGGAATGCAGATGCCTCAGTGCTTGGAGATGAAGAATCTGGATACAGTGCTATATATGGAAAGTCGTAGGGCTATCGTGCATGGAAAAGAGAAACTTACAGAGAAGATGATATCAGTCTTTAAAATTTTAGGCTTCTTAAATCTATCAACTGATGCTCTTCATCGGTTTTAGAAAATTCTCAGCCATTTTTGTCTTCAAATATTGCTTCTACCCTTTTCACTCTTTTCTCCTATAGGACTCCAATTCACTGATTGTTTTGCTGTTAAACTTCGCATTTGGGTTTTTATCATATGGCTTTGCAGTTATAGAATTTCCATTTTATTTTTTGGTTATTTTTTATATTTTCAGTTCTCTAGTGAAATTTCTAATCCTGCCTTTTATCTTCTTGAATATAGAAGGGATTGTTATTTAAAAGTCTTTGTCTGATAAGTTTGATAACTGGAGAACCTATGGATCTGATTCTATCTTCTGTTATTTCTATTATCAATCATTTTGTCTTACATCTTTGTATACTTACTTTTCTTTTGATTGTGTTCTCATAATTGTACTACAAACTTGTTTGTGGAAAAAATGGTGAAACCAGAAGTGAGGCTACCTCTTTCCCAAAAGAATTTTTGTTGTCTCTGACAGATACGAGGGAAACCAGCAATTAGGGATCACCTTAACTCAGCTTTATAGCTTAAGATTTTAAGGGCTATTCAGATGACATGAATCTTCCCATGTCAGGGCTGGTTTATTTCTGATTCACCTTTATTTCTCAGGCATCGTCCTTCGGGGTTGCACCTAAAATGTGGGGAGTTTACTAGCTACCCATCACTCCCCCTTGGCTGGCTCTAGAATCCAGCTCTTGTCTCTTTAGCCACATGAGGCTAAACACCAGGGGAGTACTGCTTAGTCCCCCTACCCTTCACCCAAGGTGAATGTCTGCTCACAGGGGAAAAGCAACCCCTACCAAATTACGTCTTTAGATTTCCATTTTTTCCTGAGTTTTAGCCTGGAACTTCTTTATTACTTCAGTAGCTCTTAAAAACACTTTTTTCATCTCTTCTACTTATTTTCTGTAGGAGGGTTGGTTTTAATTACAAGTGTGTAATTACTAGAAGCCATTAAGTGAGAAAATAGATTTGTTCTGTTTTGTCCAGTGGTTGGATGAATTCTGATGGATGGAATTTACAAAGAGGTCAATTTCTACGAAATCAAAGGAATAAATTTTAGCAGTTATTCTAAAAATAATAAAATGAGCTGCACACGAAATTGGGAGCTTTCTGTCATGTCTTAGTTAAAATGATGCTTCACCAACGTTTCTTCTAGAGAATCTCTAGCAGCAGAGGAAAAGGAACTTGCATCCCTTGGGAGCATGTAGGAGACACGTGAGATTTCTTTAACGTTTCCTGAACCTAAGACATACCTCAACCTAACCTAGCCCAAACAGAGCTCTGGATTTCTCCCCTATTTCTGTAATGGTACCAGCAGCCACCCAAACGTTCAGTCTTTACATCTAAGAGTAGCCTTCATTAGTCTCTTTCCCTCACACTCCACATCTAATTCATTAATAAGAATTGTCAGTTCTCTTCCAAAGTCCTGGACTTGACCACTTTACTTCTCACTGTCTTTAGGACCACAGCCTTAACCCTAACATAACCCTAACCTAACCTAAGCCCAAGTTTGCTAGGGCTGCCATAACAAAGCACCACACACTGGGCAACTTAAACAACAGAAATATTGTCTCAGAGTTCTAGAGACTGGAAGTCCAAGATCATGGTGTCAGCAGGCTTGGTTTCTTCTGAGGCCTCCTTCCCTGGCTTGTAGATGGCCCCCTCATCCCTGTGTCTCCACATGGTCTTCCTTCTGTACATGTCTGTGTCTTAATCTCCTTTTCTTTTAAGGACACCAGTCATCTTGGGTTAGGGTCTACCCCAATGACCTCATTTTACCTTAATTACCTCTTTAAAGACCTATCGCCACATATAGTCACATTCTGCAGTTCTGGGGGTTGGAGCCTCAACATAAGAATCGTGGGGCACACAACTCAGTCCATAACAGCCACCGCCTTTTCTTGCTGCTACCACAGTTACAGCCACCTTCATTTTCTTTCAGCCTCATCCCCTCACAGTCGCAAAGCCTATCGTCCACACAGCAGCCAGAGTGATTTTTCTGAAGTGCATATTATGTTACATCATTCCTGTGCTGAAAACACTACAATGGCAACCAGAATAAAATCCAAATGTAGGCACACAGAGCCTATTTGACCGCACCCTTGCATAACTCTCTGACCTCCCCGTCTGTCTAACAGTCACTCTACGTCAGCTACCCTGGCCCTCTGTTGTCTCCATAAACATTCTAATTTTGTTTTGAGGAATTTTGGCTGTGCTCTCTTTCCTGCTTGGAAAGTTCTTCCAATCTTTCATGGCTGACTTTTTTTGGTCATCTCCTCTGTAGACCTTTCTTGATGCTCTAGCTAAAGCAACAACACACCCTAACCTTCTCTAAGAGTCTGAAATGATAATATGTATTTTTTGGTCTACATGCTCTTTACCTGCCTCACACTCTGGAATGAAAGTGCTTTGAGGACAGAAATTCTACTTGTCTTGGACATTGCTGTCTCCCGTGCCTAATGCAGTGCCCACCATAGGAGATGCCCAAGAAATATTTGTTTACTTACTGATTTCAAGAATGTAGGGACTCAAAATCTCTCCCTTTTCCCCTCAATATTTTAATAAAGTTAATGACTATGGGCCTTTTTTCCTCCTGTAAATACACTTACTCCCTGGCATGAACTGCATGTCTCCGGGGGAGCTAAAGAAATTCTTACTCGAGAAGCTTGGAGTAGAGAAGTACTAGATCTGAAGTGGTAAACTGGTTTCTTCCTATTAGCAACACTGATTACTTGGAAGTGGTTGAGATGAATGTTGAGGGTCCACCTGAGTTCATTGGGAGTGTGATGATCGATTCGCAATGCCTGCCACTGGCGCTGTATGAGAGAACACAGGCTCATATGCTGAATGCCTATTGCTTATGGGCTAACTGGCGTCTACAGCATCCACTAATGAATTAAAAGCTTTTCCTATATTCTGTCTTTAGTGGTGCTCCAGACAAAATGAAAGACCAAAACATTCTGCAAGTATAGATTCATATGATCATGGGGTTCATTTAGAATTATGCTAATTAGAGACTAAATCTTTGAGATAAGTTGACATATCCAGTCCCCTATCTACATGAAGGTAAATACACTTAAGCATTCTGCATTAATGACTAAGAATTCTAAAATATTTTCAAGAATAGAGTTTCTTCAACTTGGGCAGTAAACCCACTTATATTTTCTGTCTTCACTTGGCTGTCACTTGGCTGGTCACAGAGTTCTTCCAAATATACATCAGAAATCACTGTTCAGCTTTAGTACATGCCTTCATGTATAGGTTTAAATGAAAATAGAATATTATTTCTTCTCTTCGTTTGTGAATTCAAAAGTTGGCACACATCCTCTGAACATCCACTCTGTGTAGGTGTGTCAGGGTGCAGAGGTGAGAGAACAGTGCTGTGCTTTCCACAAACTCCCATCCCGACGGTGGAAAGACAGTCAGGATCCTGTGGTAAGTTCTGTGCCGTGCTCCAGGCTACAGACACTGCTGAACTTGGAAACAGAAATCTGATTGCTCCCCAGCCTTCTGGCCTTCAGGTGAAATAGCACTGTTTCCTTTAACTTTTATTCAAAATCACATGAGCATAACTTCCTCAAACAGACCCCATGGCCAAATTTAGCGCCGATGATACTTAACCACACCGCTGGGCATACCCAACCTCAGAGACATGGATCCAACCACAGCCCCACGAGTCCTGACCAGGCCTAAGTGTTTTTGCCAGAAGAAATTCCTAAGACTGATTGAATGCTCAAATCTCAAGGCAGCCCTTCAAGATTTTTGCCACTGAAGATTATGTTTGCAGACCAATCAGCAAAAAATAGAATGAGATTATCCTGGTGGTTTGGATAAAGAAGAGCACATTCTTTACTGTGTAGATGAAAGTTGAGAAAACATTTGAGTGGGGCGTTTCCCATCTGAATTCCCTGGATCCTATAATTAGGGATACCTGGGAGTTTTGGAATGTTAGACCTAAGTGAACAGATGCAAGCATTTTATGAAGTAGTGGGGGGAGCATTCCACATTTTTCCAATTATTTAGCAAAACACAGCTCTTGGCCTCTTTGTATGAGCAAGATAATCAAGGCAGTCACTCCCTGCCCTTTTATGTCATTAGAGCGGATGTCGATGAGGACATGCTATCTAGTGCCAAGACAGTGGCTGGCATTTAGTTCCCAAGGATCAAGGTGGAAGCAACCTAATCTGCTTATTTCCCAAAACCAGGGGGCCCTCTTCCAAAGGTAAAAGTCCTCGTTCATCTGTGAATTTGCTTTAAGGAAGGCTGTAGACAAAAACCTCTTTTTTGTTGTCATTATTAAATAAGTCCCTAAACACAAATACATAAATAAGTAAATGCTTAAAACCATCTATTTGAATTACCGGTATACACATGTATCTATTCATTGTATTTGATCTCATTTGTCTTATTTCCCCTGTGTATTCATCTGTATGTGTGTGTGCTTACATTTGTACATACATGCCTGTATGAATTTATATATTACATGTAAAACACATTTGCATATGGAAGAAGGGAATACGGAAGGCAGCCTTAACAAATCAGCTAAAGCTGCCATGGTTGATCCTTTGCCTAACCCTCAGCTCACTCACTGTGTCCTGCCTCTACTCCCCAACAGTAAACTAGGTAGGTAGTAGCCTAACCCTAACTATGGCCTCTATTACAGTTCCCATGGGAACATTATTTTATTGAGACTTCACATTTGCCATTTATAGGTAAGAAAACTGAGATGAGATAAGAAATGAGAAATTTTATAGGTCGGGATTTAAACACAGGAGAGGGTGTGTGTGTGTGCATCTGTATACACACACACACAGCTCTGATGTTATCATACTGTGCTCTAATAACACCGGTTATATATCTTTTGGGATCCTCAAACAAGCCAAGCTTGAATGCTCCTCTACCTACTTTTCATGGGGCTCCTTCTCATCTTTCTGTACTAAATATCACTATTCTGAGAGGCTGTCCATGACCATATTACTCAGATTTTCTTGTTTGCTTCCTTCAGATTTATTATAATTTATTATTAGTTTAGGTTTGTCTATCTGGTCCATTTGTGTACTGTTTGTCTCTAGCTCTCCCAAGAGAAGGTAAGCTCTGTGACATCTGAGGTCCCGTCTCTCATTTTCTGCTGTAGCCCCAGCCCCCAGTACAGAATGTTTGATGCCCTAGCACAGTTTTCTGGCTGGCTAGGAAACCCCACTTCATTGTTTCACCTGGTCCTGGGCACTCTATATTTGCTGCCCTGAAGGTCCTGTTTCCCTGCCCGCAGTAACTCTGCTCTGTGGTCTTTCAGTTGTGTACTGCTACCCAGTAAGAGATGCTCTGACATAAATAACCTGGCTAAAGTGTGACTGGGGAATGGTGGTGTCATTCATTCATTCACTACCTCACCCATCCCTGAAAAAGTACTGTCAGCCTTTTCTGAGACAAGCCTGGTGGGGGACATTAAGGACACTAATATGAATAGTATATGGCATTTGTCCTCAACAAGTTCATGGGCTAATGGGCAGACAAAGGACTCTGGTAGAAGAAACCACAGGGTACTCTGTGGGCTCAAAGGACAGTCCCCAAATTCAGTCTGTGTGGGCAGGAAGACTTCTGGAGGAGGGATGCTGGGAGAATCTTGAAGGACCAGTAAGAGCTAGTCAGATAAAGTGGGGCCGGTCTGGGGGGTTATGCAGAGCGATTCAGGGGAGGAATCTCCACGTGCAAAGGCAGCAGCGTCCTTCGGGGGCTGTAAGAGGCCTGGTGTGTGGAGTGCATTGCAAAATCATAGAGGAGGGTAAGGGACAAAGATGGTCATGGGCAGGCAGCACACGTTGTGAGATGGGCTAAGCAATTTGGAATTCATCCTAATCACCATGGGGAATCACAGAGGATTTTAACAGGAGAATGACATAATCAGGGTAGTTTTTAAAAAGATCACTCCAGTTTACAGGGTGGAGAGGGCACAGTGTGCATTCATTTATTTACTCATCCATCCATCCACCAATCTTTATTTAGTACCTACCATATGACAGGCATTGCTCATTACTGGGGATGAACGATGATGAGTGGAACGGAGTCTCTGACCCTTCAATCTTCTGGTCTAGTGGGGAGGACAAACATAGCACCAGAAATAAACAGAAAAGCACACGTTGTGGTCATGGCTATGAAGGGGAAGGACAGGAGCTGTGGGAGCATTGGACAGGGTCCAGGAGGCCACCAGGAGGAAGTGATTCTTGTGTGGACCTCTGACAGGTGGTGAGGTTAAACTGGCCCTGCTCATTCTCCCCGTGAGACATCCTCTGGCTTTGAACCAAGGTGGTGGCCGCGGGACTGAGGGAAGGAGGCAGTCTAGACAGATTGTAGGGAGGTAGAATCAATAGGACCTGAAGACATTTGGGGTGGAGGAGAGGGAAGAAAGGGGGAGGGAGAGAGGAACCAGTCACAAAGGGTCCAGGCATCTGACTTGGGCACTCTGTCTTGTGCTGGGAACCTCAAACACTGAAAGGTGCAATGCCTGGGCTTGTCGTATCATCCAAGCACTTCTCTTACAGACTTTATCTCATGGGATTCTCACAACAGCCTTATTTGGTATCCCTCGTCTATTGGATACCTACTCTGTCAGGTACTGTACTAAGTGCTTTCCATGTGTTGATTCTTACATTCATCAGATGAAGCAAGGGCTCCTGGCATATCAAAGCTTAGAGATGCTGAGTAACTTGATTGGGTCCACACAGCTCATTACTTTCAGAGCCTGGATTGGAACGCACATTTGCTGCTCTCCAGAGTGGCTGTAACCACTCTGCCATGGTGAGTTTGGGAGATCTGTGAGAGGGCGTTGCCTTTGCATATTTGCAGTTCATTAGAACCGTCAGTGCCTTGGCTCCAAAGGCATCATCTAGTGCTAACATTTAATGAAGTTTATTTCTCTAACCTTTATAGGCCTCATTGGATTAACACCTCAAGCTTTCCCTGAGCTAATAGGGCTTGCTAACGGTGAAATGCAACCACTAAGGGAGATGAAAGCACAACTATCCTAACTATTCCCTGGTCACCTTGGGGGTTCCAGGCTCTTTCAGGAGGACAGTGGCTGATCAGAAGTCCCCAGGTGTGAGCAGACTAGGGAAAGGATGGAGACTCGTGTGCTAGGAGCCTCCGGCACTCCGCTGGGCGCCTTACCTTTGCTCCTCTCCATGGTCTTCTAGGCGTCCCTCCGAAGTGTTGGAGTCATTTCACAGTTAAGGAAGCTCCAGCACAGACCCGCGAAAGTCTTGTTAAAACTGCATTACTAAGTGACTAGGAAGCTGGGATTTGAATCCTGGCCTGCTTGTATCCCTGCCCCAGTGGAAATGGTGTGGCAGGAGACGTGAAAGGAACCAGGAGAGTTTCTCTTGGAAAGAAAGATCCTGAGAACGTTAGGGTGAAATAGAAAATAGATGCCTCCTCCCTGAGGCTCTAACAGGCAGAATTAGGACCAAGAGTAGGATGCAGATTCAGTTTCATTCAGCAAACACTAATCCTGCTGTGTGCCAGGCCCTACGCCAGATGCTAGGATATCAGGAACACAAAACCAGCCTTGGCCTCTTGTAGCTCACAGTCTGGGAGAACAGATGGACATGTGACCAGGTGCTTCCCACACGAGCCCCGTGTGCTGAGTACACTGACAGACAAGGGAATGGAGGAAGAGGGCCTGAATACTTGTGACTGGGTTTAGCAGGGAACACTTCAGGTAGATGGTCTCCTTTAAACATGGCTTCAGTGAACAAGTAGGGTCTTGACCAGTAGAGACAGAGAGGCAGGATGTTCTGGTGAGCAGGGCAGCAGGAACAAGGGTGCCGAGGCAGGAGACTGGACGGGGCATTTGGGAAGAGTGAGTTCTGGGCAGGGTTAGCAGGTGGGTTCTACTTGGAGAAATGCCAACCTTGAGCCTGAAAAGTCTAGTCTGAACTTGGACGGTGGGGGGCCTGGGACATCAAGCTTCCTGAAGTAAGAGGTGTGGGTCTTTTTTTTATAATTAATTTTTATTGGAGTATAGTTGCTTTCACAATGTTGTGTTAGTTTCTACTGTACAGCAAAGTGAATCAGCCATACGTATACATATATCCCCCCGTTTTTTGGATTTCCTTCCAATTCAGGTCACCTGGCGTGGGATGAATTGGGAGATTGGGATTGATGTATATACACTAATGATACTATGTGTAAAATATTGATAGATAACTAATGAGAACCGACTGTATAGCTCAGGGAATTCTACTCAGTTCTCTGTTGTGACCTAAAAGAGGTGTGTGTCTTGCTTCAGGCAATCTTGAAAGAAGAACATCCAGATTTCCACAAAGATATCTATCGACTGTTGGCTGCAGCTTTTTCAGATGTTGCTGATAAGGTGATTGTTGTTGAAGTTCAAGATTTGCTACTAGAAAAAAAATTCCAACCCCCATCCATCACAAAGGACCCAGGTTGGTCTCCGGATATGCACAGCCGCAGTTATTGTGCTTTTAAGTGTGAGCATGAGATGAGAACTCAGGGATCTGAAAGTCTCTCAGTCCATTGCAGATTGTCAGCTGAGTGAGTTGACAACTGGGTTAGGATGGGAAGGGGAACCTGGGGACTCAGGTGACAGGAGTGCCCTGGGAATTCCAGCCCATTTGGCATTAGCCAGATGTGAGAGGGGCAAAGGGGATGGTACCCTAACATTTCCTTTTTGATGACTGTCTTGCCCTGTGTATTTATGGAGAAACAAGCACTAACATGATTTGGCATTTTTTCAAACATTTGACTCTTGATTGCGAACAATTGTAACAGGCCTCTTAACTGCTTAGTTAATGTCCTTAGTGCAAAAGAATGGAGGTTGGTAGAATTATTATTATTTTTTACCATCCCCCTCCAACCCACCTCTAGTGATTTTCAAATAGTTGAAGAAAGACAATTGCTGGTCTTCAAATTGAAGTGCATGGAAGAATGTTGTGGGATAAACAGCATTCAAGAGGTGAAAGATTACCATATATTTAAGTGTTTGAGCCCATCCATCTTTTAGGGCAGAAGTCTTTAATCAGTACCAGTGATTACAGGGATAATGTCAAGATAAAAATCATATGCATTCTAGCATTTAAAAAAATTCTCTGCCTTAAGTCACTAATGGTAGCTTATATTATTAGCACAGAGATCATTCTCAAGGCCTAATGGGGCCTGGCTGGTTCCTCTCTTGGCAGGCCTAGGGCACTGGGCTCACTTTGTAATTTCACCTTTGGCTTGGAGTCTGTCTGTGTCTCCACAGGCACATTGATTTGAAAGCAATCAGCTGACTTCATCCTTAGAAGTGACTGTTAGCAAGAGATCACATGCCAGTTATTTTCAAGATAACCAGTTGGTTGACTGAAGTCAGAAGTTGCAGCAAAGTGGGTTGAGTGTGTAGCTGCCAGCTGAGTTTCCCTTTTGGGATTTGCTCTTTAATGGGATATTGCACTTATATTTGTGTATCTTATGTTTTAGGGTCCGTGGTCCGTTGTTATTTACAAAATGCTTTCCCATCCTGGAATTCCTGTGTTTCGTGAACGTTTGTTGAGAGCTTATTATGTAGAGGCTCTGTGCTAGGTACTGAAATGCATATGAAGACACGAGACATCGTCCCTCCCTAATGAAGTTTACAGTGCAGGCATTCATTCATTCATCATTCGTGCCTACATTCAGCACATGTTTACAGGATATCTACCGTGAAGGCCATTGATCCAGGCGCTAGGGCTGCAACAGAGCAAAGTTCCTCCTCTCAGGCTGCTTGCTTTTGGAAAGAGATGTTGAAAACTATACTTTGTCAGGTGTTGATGAGAACGACAAAGAACAGTAAAACTGGGGCTATGGGCATTTTTAATCAAATGATTGTATTTCTTACCTTCTCTGGGTGAGATTAGTAAACCCATCCTAAGGATGCAGTTGGCAAGGCTCAGGATGATCATAATGGCCGGGTCTGGCAGGGAGCTGCCCGCAGAGGTAATGTTGGCCACAGGGCTGCGTCATCCTGGTCCTCAGCTCTCTGTGCTGGTACTTTGTCTTTCACAGCACCCCTCTGCTTTCCATCTGGGGCTCTACCAAAATGGGGAGACGTTCCCTTTATGCAATCTCACATTAAAAACCATCCCCTACCTTCAGTCATTCCCCCAGAATTTGACTCTCTTTCGAGGGTTTTGTGTATTTGTTTTTAAAGAAAGGATGACTTAAGAGTGTCACTTCTGCTCTGAATTTTAATATCCTCCTTTCTCTCCCAGGAGGGAAACCAGCCACAGAAGAAAGCTCCAAAGAACCATCACTGATTAGCTGGGAACGAACTATGAGTCCTCGGATCAGCCTCAGGGGTCTAGGTATGCCACTCGCTGCCCGTGGGACTTATTTTCCTCCTTCCCTTTTTTCCTTCTCCAGAATCTCCCATAGTTGTAAAGTCATCCTAACAATAGCGCCCTCAGCCACCTGCCTGGGTTGTAGTGAAGATCACCTAAGAGAATGGCTACAGGAGTCCTTCATGAACTCACCCCTCGGACAAAGGGCCACAGGGATGAAAATGGCCATCGGGTGTAGCAGGCAGAGCACACCCTCTGGAGTTTGGGGGCCTGGGGGGGGACCCCAGCGCACCAGCTGCTGAACCTGGCTCAGGTATTGACTCCTCCGAGCCTGTTTGCTCACGTCACCACAGAGCCTGCAATGTTGGATGGCTGCCTGGCCGAGGAATGGGGCAGCGATGCCTTCATCATAAGGCAGAAGACTGAACAAAATTGTGCCCAGCCCATGTTTTCTCAACCCCAGGAATCTGTGAGCACCTTCAGAACATTTGTCACATCAGCACTTTACATGTTTTCATTTACATTTGTACTTTAGCCATGGTTAAATAATAAAGGCCACAGAATCACAGGCTTTCTTTCATGGATGTCTTAATATACATTAGAATAAATATGTAATCGTTAAAATATTTAATTTTAATTAAAATTAAATTAATTCCTAATTTAATTCCTAAAATACTTGTGAGCACCCCCAGTGCCATGTGGGCCTTTGTCAGGTGAGCACCTTGGAGGTCCCCTTCTCAGGAAGCCCATCCTTTCATGGGCTTTAATTGCCAGCACATTTTCAGGGAGCTTCAAAGTCTGATATTGTCCTTTCACAGATGTCATCTCATTCGATCCTTATGATATTCACAGCTGAGAACAAGGCTAAAATTATTTTCTCTAGTTTATGGCAGAGAGGGCTTAGGGAGAGGAAATAGTTTGCCTGGAGTCACGCAGCTTACTAGATGGGAGCGAAGAGGAGAACCCAGGTCTCTGGACTCCCAGCTCAAAGTGACTTCCTCCTTTGTCTTGTATGTCCTTGCTCCTCCCAGAGTCCTGGGCCACCCACCCGCTGTTGCCTCCTCCCCTCCAGACCTGGCTGAGACCTCAGAAGGCTGTCTGGACTCTCAGAGCTCAGCTGTAAATATTGGAGAGGGGTTTTCTTATCTGAGAGTCACTTCTCACTCATCCAGCTGCCAGCAGCCTAAGCATCCATCAACTTGCAGATTGTAAATCAGTGCCCAACTCGACAGCAAATCTGTGAGCCTGAGCCGCAGCCCAAACAGGCACCAGCCCCTGCCTGGGGAATTGCAGAGAGAACTTTGGGGTTGAGCCCAGACAACAGCTATCCTGTTTAAGGGATGCTTTGGGCCCAGACGCATTGTCCTGCCTCCAATGGAGAAAGACCAAAAGGAGGGAGCCAGGGGCTGCAAACCCAGGCCACAGAACCCCAGTCTGAGTCACACTGGGAGAGAGAGGAGGGAAGCCCAGGTCTTAGCTTGACGGTTTACCTGCCCAAGTAACATCAGCTCTACATCCAGAGAATCAGGCAAAGGAAGATACAGACACCTATGTCAAAGCTTTACGGGCTGCTTGAGACCCATGCTCAAAGAGGGGATCCCTGTCTGCACCCTAATCCCCCAAACAACTCCAAAACCAACTTGGAAAGCCCACCTTCTTGCTGGGATTGAGAAAGACAGATTATAAGTAAAGAAAAAAAAAAAAAAAGCAAATGTTTCTATATCTCCTGGAATTGGTTAAAATACATAACAAAGCCTGTAAGGCCTTCCAGGATGGGGTCCCTGGCCAGCCCCCCAGCCCTGACCCTTTTCATTCCCACCTGGAACATTCCTGCCACACCAACCACGTGGTCTCCTAGACAGGCCTGATGTCCTCAGCCTCTGGGCTTTTGCACTGAGTACACCTCTGCCAGGGGCATCTTTTCTCCTATTTCCACCTAATTCCTATTCACCCTTCAAGACTGGTCCTTCACCAGTTCATCGATTAACTCAATCAAACATATAAACAAATAGATGAAATAAATCTCAGGGGTTAGCCTAGCCATAGAAGAATAGTACCCATGGCAAGCACCTTGGCAAGGCCAGTTAGGGAGGTCAGAATAACTGGACTTGAAATCACACTGCACACCCTTCCACCTTCTCTAGCAGCCCTGATCTGTCTGTTGGCTTGATTCCACAGCTTGTACTGGGACCCTCTCTTTCCTCCCCACCCATCAGGTTGTTCTTGAAACTTTAGGGCTCAGTCCTACCAGGAGCCCCCCATATCACCAGGCTTGTTGGGGGAGCTGACAGCTGAACTCCAAAGTTCTTGTTTACACCTTGCAATTTTGGGGGTTTTCATAAGTTCCTGTTTGTCTCACCAAATAGACTCTAAGTTCTTCAAATGGGCCTTCATCTTTCACTCTCCTTGTTCACCTCCCCCCATCCTTCGACCTAACTTCCAGCATCCTGCCCTGCGTGGCAGGGCAGGGTCAAAAATATTTTAGGGCTGACTCATGTATTCTCCAGGGGTGATCCTCTCATGTGTTTAATATGCACACCCTTGGTGCCCATATTTTGTCAAAGAATGAGAAGCCTTTCAACAACAGTGTTTTTAGTCCACTTAAAATGACTCAAGTTAATCCTATAGCATCTGGGATTATTTCCCCCAGGAGCTCAAAAGTAATACAGTGGTAAATAGAAATGATTCTTCTCTTCTTTTTGTTTCTCGTATGCCATTCCACTATTTAATAGCTCCATGTTGCAAGTTGGCCAAGGACACGAGGGGTTAATTTTAGCTGGACAGAGAAAGGAATAGCCCAGGCACAGCACTGTGGCTGATAGAGAGAAATCCTAGAACTAGGGCAGTGTAGGAGGGTGGGTTGGCAGGTGAATTTCAGAGAGGTGCGTCTCCTTCCTCTCCTCTGACTGACGCCCGCATCATGACCACAGGCAATTCTGCATGACTGAACAATCGAAACTCTCTTTTATCTTACACAGTTCTTCCGTTCTCATCGGCAATTATTACTGATGGCTGGGCATGCTGATGTCTTGGCAGAGTGGGGCCTTCCTGCTGGGGAGAGGGGTTTTGAGTTTTACGTCCCAATATGACTTTGATGGAGTCGGACAAATTTCTCAGGCTTGGTGGACCTCCACCCAGGCTGGAAATCTCCCCTGGGCAGCAGAAAACATCTGAGACACCCAGACCCTAAATGGGTTATTTTTGCTTTACGAATCCCTAAATCTCCGGGGACTGCAGCCAAAAGAGTCTGAGGAAGGCAGAGCTGGGGTTCAGTCTCCAAGGCCCTAAGTGGTAGCTATGGAGTCCCTCAACTTAGGCGGTTAGGATGTGGTGTCCAAGCCCTTTGCTAGGTTGGACCAGGCCCAGTACAAGCTTCCCTGAGTTGAGGAAATGCAAAGGGTGAGTTAGCCTGGGCTCTGCTATTGGGAAAGTTCTATCCTGGGGCTGTGCCTTTAAAGAAGATCACAAACTATCTGCAGTTAGGTGGCCTGGAGAGATAGGTTTGGAAGAAAGACAAGAATGGGAATCATGGTAGTAGCTGGGAGTGAATGTCAGTGGATGGATTAAGTCTGGGGCAGAACTGAAAGGATCTAGAAAATGGGCAGTGATTCCAGAGTCAGGATGAAGCAGGGCATCTGGAAGTTAATGCCATGAAGGCTGGTCATCTACTATCATCACCATGTTACATGTGTACCTGGAGTGTGGACTCAGGCAGACTTTGCTGGGGACTGGGCTTGACACCTGGCTCAGCAACCAGGACCTAGCATGTACCCAACCACATGGCCACGAGGAATGACATTTGTAATCTCAGAGCTCAGGAATAATTGTCAGAGAAACACTTCAAGTTGCCAGAAGCCTACCTCTGTCCTAGCCGGTCATCCCTGCTAGGATGCCATGTTAAGCTTCTTGGGCTGTAAGTAGAGATGTCTGATAGAGTCTTTCCCTTCTCCAGTCCTTGGCCCAAATTCCTTATAAGATTTGTTCCAATGGAATCCTCTTTATAGGCCAAGGATGCAAGCTGTTATTCAGTATGTGTGATGTGTCAGACACAGCTTGTTTTGAGTTTGTAAGAATAGTCTTACAGCCGAATGAAAGGGAAGGAGACCGCTATGCATGTGGACTTTGAACCCCAGAGGTACAAAGTTCTGAGGTAATCAAGAGGAAGCATGATTCAAGCATGTGCAGAGAGGAGCGGATGCCTGTGTAGGGCTTTGAAGGATGAACAGGAGTTCTCCAGGTAGATAGGGGAAGGGAATGCATGACAGAAAGAAGAAATAGCTTATGTAAAAGTACAGAGGCTAAGTTCCTTGATGTGTTCAGGGAACTGGAGGTGGGGGTCAGGTCATAAAGCACTCGTGTGCCCTGGTAAGGGTTTTGGACTCAATCTTGTAGATGGGGAGCCACTGAAAGGTTTTAATGAGAGTGTTTACACAGTCATACAGATAACAAGGACAGCTTGAAATGAAGAACCTTTCTTAAGCAGAACACAGTTAGAGCAGGAAGAGGTCTGGATCCGCTGCCAGGAAAGGCAGACTCTGCTCACTCAGCCAGTTGATGGCATGGTCCACAGTCACTCATTTCCCCTCCAGGCCTTTGCAGTCACATCAGCCAAATCCCTTCTGAAATATAGGTTTGTAAGCAGAGCATCAATGTAAGATAATGGATACAAAAGCTCTTCGGGGAAAAAAAATGAAGTATAAATGCAAGATGCAGCCATCCCGTTATTATTTTCTTCCTGAGCTCTTAAGAAAAATAGCAAACCTATAGGCTCCGAGTGCCCATCCTGCCACCCAGGAAGGCTTAGGCGCACAGCTTCTCAAGATGCGCTGTGGAAAATGGAGAGCCACGTCAGCTGCTTACGGGTGTGCCAAATCGGTGCAACGAGGGTGTCGGACAGTCTGGTGCCCTCCCCAGCTGGGGGAAGGATTTGTTGGGGTTTTGAGGCTTAGCAATAGCTTCTCCCCTCCCGGGGCCCGCCCTCCTGCAAGGCCCCAAGGAATCACCACAGATCCTGGCTTGGAAACAAGATCCACCTGTCCCAGGCGGGCTAATCTCCGAGAGGCTCCAGTGACGGTGAGGGGCACATTGATCATTGACTGACAGGTCCCCAGACCAGCTTGGAACGCCTGCTTGGGGTGAATTGGCAGTGCTTTCCGCTCTCCGGAGTTCATGGGAATTTGCTGTTCTTGTACAAACAGCTTCCCGTGCGTGCAGGCTGGAGAGGCGGGGGTTCAGCGTGCTCGGAACACAGGGAAAACCCTCAGATGCCTGGAAGAGCAAAGGTCTGCTCTGAGGCGTACTCTGCTCCTTCCTCAGCACCCCAGACTCACACTAGCTGTTCTATTTTCAATTGGTACCAAGCGATCAGCTTTGGACAGATTTTGGAGACTCGATTCTGTTGCCAACAAGCTGTGCTACCACAGGGCACTCTGCTTTCCTTTTCCGTGTCTTGGTCTCCTTATCTGAAAATAAGACTAGATAATTCTGGAGATTGCTGGCATCGACAGAGTGGTAAAAGGAAAAGACCTTAGCTTTGAAGTCAGCAGATGGGAAGCTGGTTTCTCTCATCTACACGGTGCCTGGCGTTGTGTAATTTCTCCACGTAATAATCAATATGAATGTAATAATAAATATATATGAATAATAAATAAATAATAAATATGAATAATAAATAATAAATATACTTCGGCATAACCGTGTTCCTGACACGCAAGCATTAGTCAACACAAGCACACCATTGCAACAGTTTCAGGGCAATAGGTTCCAAGTGACAAAAATCTCATGAGTCTGCTGGGCAGCTGCGGTTTGCAGTATTGCCCTCAGAAAGGCCCTCAGGAACCTCTGGAGTGCTAGCCCCCAGCCCGACCCCGTTATAGGCCACGGAGATCTGCCATGGTTTCCTCTAGCAAGGCAGGTGCAATCCCTGAGGTCCTGATGCATGGGCCGGTGGGCTGGGATAAACCCACCATGGTACCAGGGGAAAACCACTTGGATCCTGTTTCGAGATAGGACTGAGCAGCAATCTGAGCCCATGGCTGAAAGAATCAGCCCAGCTGGCTCCTCAGGTGGGGCTCAGGGGAAACCTTTGTCACCGGGGTGGTTGAGAGCAGCTTCTGACTCAGCAGTGCAGATGCCTGGACCAGGAGCCCCCAGGTCCCCAAGGAGCAGCTGTCACCACAGGTCCTGTACCTGGGCCCAGACCTAGGCTTTATCTAGAGCAGAGAAGGGGGGCACTGGCTGTCCACTTGGACGTGGACACCATGCACTTCCGTCTGTATTCTCTGGGCTGCTCCTGTATTAGAAATCCTGAGGAAAAAATAGAAACACATTGGAGAAGCAACAACATCAATAATTGACGAGAATAAAGCAATGCAGGCGCACATCTACACAAGGAGATGCAGTGCAGCTGTTAAAAGTGATTTGTGTGAAGAGTTTTCCATAAGATCTGAAGGTATGTGTCTTACAATGTCAAATAAAAACTGGTATATCCACCTGATTGCAAATAAGTAAACCATAGGCTTAGGAAAAACAATCCTTGAAGAAATCAATCACTGGACTCTAGGTGGTCCTTGTTGGCTTTCTACTTTGATGTCTTTTCAAATGTTCTACCGGGTGCATATCGTATTTTCAAATGAAAAAAAAAAAAAATTAAACCAGAATTTCTTTGCCATCATGCTGAGACAAGCAAGCTGGAGTGCTTTATCTGCAGGTTTAAACTGGGCAGCAGCTTGATCATTTCAACATGATGGCAAGAAGATTCTGAACCATGCAAATGCCAGGAGAAGAGCCAAAAGACAAAAATTTCACCGCCACGCGGAGCGCGGAATGTCACACAAATGCCTTTTGTTCTTGGAGCCTCCATCCAGAGCACAAATAACAACAACCCACACAATAGTACACAAGTTAAGAATATAAGTTAACGTGGCTTAAACTTATTGTTGTTATATTTACAAACGTACAGGGATTTTTATAGTCTTTCAAATAGATGCTGACCCTGCAAAAAACTCTCTTCGATGGGCAGTACATTTACGCTCACATTGTTGTTACAGCTCAGAAAAATCTTTGTCTCCTCTTTGGAATTGTCCTGGGATCCACAGCTCAGGTTTATGGATGCGGTCAAAGCTGCCACTTCTTTGCCTTTTCAAGATGGATTATGATTTTCCAAAACCTGTTTGGAAACTCTGTCTGTCCTTAAACTGGGCCATTACCTTGGGAAACATTTTCGAGTAAAAGTGAAATGTGACCAGAAAAGACCAGAAACAGAAATGACCTGCCTAGGAAGGTGCTGCCGACGAGACTGGCACCAAGACCTCCTGCGGGACTGCAGCTTTGGAGTAATTGCACAGTCTCTGCAGAGGACGACTTTGGGGGCCGACATTCATTGTTATGTATGACTTTGCATGTGTCTGTAGGAAAACATTAAACATTTAAATACTGATGGAAAGTTTACCCCCATGTAAGTTTGAACCAGAAAATGAAGCACAGCCCCTGCTTGCCTTCAAGGGGCTCCCCAAATCTGTCTCTTTGCCATCCCTTCTTGCATATATATCTATATAGATATATATTGATATCTATATATCTATATATATACACACACACACATATATATATATATTTTTGGTCCACATATTTCAATATGGGTATCTGGAAGAGACATGGGAAACAGCCCATGCTCAGTGCATTAGCATTTTTATAATGAGTGGGGAAGGGACCCTAGGGCAAAAGGTCAACTCTTAGACAAGAGCAAGATGAATCTTTTCTCCCTGTGCCTCTGCTGCCTGAATCACCTGGAAGCAGACAGACCTGGACTTTGTTACAGGTAAATAATTACAGTTGTATCTGCCATAAATATCTCGCTGAAGGGGCCATTGCAAAAATTGAGATTGTATCTCCAAGCAACTGTCAAATGGCTAGAATAAATTCAGAGGACTTGAAATACTGATGTACAGTTTCTATCATAGATATCTCTTGGTCTAGACTTTCAGACTGCATCTTGACAGAACACCTAGGATGGCTGAGAAATTAAGGAGTCAGGAACAAAAAAATTACATAGTGTTGGTGTTCTGTGCTGTGTGTCTTCTTTATCTGTGGCCTTGGCAAACAGGAAGTCCTTGTGAATTGGGGGGCTTGGGCAGAAATGTTAAAGGCACAGATCCCTGGGAATTAAAAAAGCCAGGGAGGTAATAAATCTTAGACCAAAATGGAAAGCCTGAAGAGGTCAGTGAGCTACAGCCAACCTAATATCTGTACTTCTCAGGGCCGCAATAAATCTGACACTACTCCTTCTTGGCTCAGCTGGCTTCTGTGCAGCCGGCAGATCAAAGCCTCCCCCAGGACACTCTGCAATCACCTGTTTCTCATTGGCCTGGTGGGTGAGGCAGGCAGGATGGGGAGGGAAGGATGGGGCTGTCCCCTCCTTCTCAGCACCATCTGGGGGCCATATTTAAACACCCACAACCTGGGGTTTAGGGAGAGGATCCTGGGGAAACTAGAAGGCACTGCCCTAAATTGGAAGAAGTGAAAGATCAGCTGCAGAAAGGAGTGGCAGTGAAGCAGACAAAGGTTTTCTATAGGGGGATGCTTTCTTGTTCGGGTCTAAAGGGAGGAAGGGAGGAAGGCCATCTCTGAGCTCTCTGAATTTGATCACTTGTCAATTTCAACTCAGCTGGCTCTTTGTCTTACACATTCCCCCCAAATTATACATTTTTTTCTCCAAAAATACTTAGTAAAAGTGCCCATTTATTTATTTATTTGTGTCAAAAACTATGGCAGACATCTTATTCACCTTATCACTAACTCTCCTAACAGCCCTGCGAAGGAGATATTATTATTTTCTTTCTTCAGATGAGGAAACTGAGGATCAGGGCAGTTATGCACCCTGGCTATAAGGTCATACAACTAGCGGGTAGCAGAGTCAGGGTCTGAATCCAAGGCTCCGAGACTGAAAACTCCTCACAGCACCTATTCTGCCACAGTATATCTACTGTGATCCGGGTACCACTAAATCCCGCAAAGGATGTAAAAATAAAGCAGAAGAAGATCCTAGTTTTAAAAAAATGCCCTGAAAGTTGAGATCCGACATATCTATAAATAATAGTGATACAAAATAGTGTGTGATAAATGCCTTGCGAGAGGTACGGATGAAATATGAAGGGATTTGGAGGAGGCAGCGATTGCTTCTGAATAGCGTGGGCACTTGTATTGGATCCCAGAACATCAGTAGGATTTGGGCCTCTGGCTCTAAATGGAACGATATTGCAGCAGAGAAAATGGCTGTTGAGAGGCCCCAGCCAGCAAAGCATGGAGGACATGTGGAGACTTCAAATAGTTGAGTTTGGAATAAGCTACCCCAAGAGGGGTATTATAGGGAGATGAACTTGGAAAAACCTGTAGTTTAAGGGTGTGTATGTCTTCTAATACGTGATAGAGTTTGGACATTTTTTCCTGTAAGCAAAAGAGAGCTATTGGAGATTTTTAAGCATGTGATTTAGAAAGCTTATTTTTTGTGACAGTGTGGAAGACAAATTGGAGAAGACAGAAAGGAGGCAGAGAGATGAGTGGGAGGCTCTTGTAATAATCCAGGTTTTCAGGATCCCACCCTTGAAGACTGTTTGACTTCTATATATTTTTGGCTTTGTTGCTGGGGGAAGATCAGCTTCTTTTTTTTGTTTCGTTTTGAACTTTTATCAAATGTCCTTTTCTTAGTTGAAGAATAGTTGCTGTATGATATTATATAGGTTACAGGTGTACAATGTAGTGATTCACAATTTTTAAAGGTTATATTCCATTTACAGTTTTTACAGAATATTGGCTACATTCCCCATGTTGTAAAATATATCCTTCTAGCTTATTTTTTACCTAATATAATAGTTTGTACCTCTTAATCCCTTGCCCCTATTGTGTCCCACCTCACTTCCCTCTCCCCACTGGTAACCACTAGTTTGTCCTCTACATCTGCTTCTATTTTGTTATAATCACTAGTGTGCTGTATTTTTTAGATTCCACATATAGGTGATATCATACAGTATCTGTCTTTCTCCGTCTGACATACTTTACTTAGCATAATGCCCTCCAAGTCCATCCGTGTTGATATAAATGGTAAAATTTCATTCTTTTTTTATGTCTGAGTAATATTCCATTGTATAGATGTATCACAGAAGATCAACTTCTTAACGTCCATCAACAGAAGTGTTGTGAAATCTTAGGTGTTCTGTGTCACATGCTGTGACTCATTCTCTAGAGGTGAGCAAGTCTCTGGAGGCTGAGTAAGCACCCAGGGGTGATGAGATTGTGAATAAAGTCAGAGATCCTTCCTGGTTTTCTCTAGAGGCTCTTCCAGAGATCCTGTCATTTCCAGACCAGCACTTCCACCAGGTTGTCCTTTTTCAAGGATTTGGAATTCCCCTCCAAGAATCTATTGATGCTCTGGGGAGAGGAGAACAGGATGTAAAGGAAGTAGAGGGGGCTGGGAGTCAGAACACCAGATTCCAGGCTCTGTCCTGGCCCTAAACTTTGGACTACCCACTCTACCTCTTTGGATTCAGTTTTACCATCTCCCAAACACAGAGAATATAATTCTTGGTTCACCTAAGGTTGGATAGGATTGTATAGTGCAGATTGCATGGTCTATTGACTTTCAGATACCCCAGTCCTAAGAGCTCCAGACTTCTTCGGAGATGCTTCAGATACTGCCCACAGATAAGAACAGTCTGAGCAGATCCCCATGAATCCATTGTATCAGTACATATTTAGCTTCTGCTGCAAATATGTAATGCATGAATTAATGACTAAACCCCTGGTGTTGTAAAAAAGGGATTCATTTGGGAATCGGGAGATGTAAACGAGAATCCAGGATCTACGTTAAATAATGAGATCTTCAGCAAGCCTTTTATCCTCACCTGGAGCTTCTGCTTCTTTATATTTCGCATGCTTGGTTTTGAACAGATGATCTGTGTCCCTTCCAGTGGTGAGGCTATATTTCTCCATTATGTGGGGATTAGAGGAATTTGAATAAAATGTATTGTGTCAATGCTTTAATGAATGCTTAGAAAGCAAGACCCTGTGTCACATCAGCTATGCAGACGATGATCAGATACAGGGAGTCAGGCCTGGGACCATCAAGACAAAATGTGTGCACTTTACTCTTAGGAAGGCCACCTAAGCCCTCACTCGGTGCTTACTAATTCTTAGTTTTTGTACAATTCTAACATGGTTGGTGATTTGATGTTACAGTCTGCAGCAGAAAACCGGTGGCAGGAAAGGAACAGCTGGCAAACGTCATGTACTTATGAAGCAGTGCTAAGTGACAGTCTCACGTGAAGCTGGTAGAAATGAAAAGGTGAAAGGCATTAAGGAGCTAGAGCAAGAACTCAAAGGTACTTGAAGATAGGAATTGTTGATCCTAGGGGGGAAATGTTTTTTACACAATCTAACTACATCTATCTCCCTGTATGGCAGGAGTTAAGCTCATGTGACATCCAGAGGAATCCAAGACAGTTAGGAAATTGGCTCCCAAGCTAGAGTAGATGAACTAGTAAAGAAGCAGAGCAAGGGATACACCAAATAATTGTTTTAAAACCCAACCTGTCAAATCCGAGGTCTGAGGGAAAAACTGACTTCAGAAAAACATGAAGTAAAAAGTGCGTTGAGAGCCAAGGGGTCCAAGATTAAGAAGACTGTTCAAATGGTTCAATTAGACACACTAATTGATGTTCCAATAATGACCCTGGGTCATTATGATAAAAAGAAATGATGTCCCTCTACTGAAGGAAACACGGCCGTAGGTAATTTCCCTGGGAAGCTTTCTGACCAACAGAGTGAATTTGGGATGGAGGGATTGGGGATTCAATCTTTGGTTCTTAAAGGATTAAGATTCAGTTACCTGGAAATCTCCTTATCTAAATCCCCCCCAAATATCAGGCCCTCTCCTGGCTGTTCTCCTTCTTCTAGGGATACATGGATTCCAGGGGTGTCTTGGGGAATGTGTCCCCATTGAGCCCTGAGGGAAGCCATGCCCAGAGTGCCAGGCATCTGAGACAGGCTTCAGTGCTGTCAAGCGCCCTGTTCATCTCTATCTTGTGCTGCTTCGGGAAGATACACAGAGAGAAAGCACGACTGAAAACCCCAGCTGCCTCGTGCCAGACAGCATCTCCTTACTTCCTCTCCCCGCCACCTCACCACTATAGCTAGTAATTTGCAACAACTATTGTGGATCTGGTGACCTGGGTTGTGGGATGACGGGGGTAGGCAGGGGCCTGGGCCTGGAAGCCTTCGTGAAAGGCCAAGGAAACCCTGGTTTGGATCCCTGTTCCCTGTGGTTACACTTTCCTCAGACGAGCGTCTGTAAAAGCAGAGAGGCATTCCAGACTGTGGCCGGGAGGAAGCCAGAGACCACTTCACAGACGCGGTGCTGGGATGGAGCAATTGGAAGACTCTTAAGGGAAAAATTTGGCTGCTCTCGCCATGTTAGCACTCAGGGCACCTGCGAATGTCAAATGTGAACAGTCTCTAAATCTGAGGTCTGCCTGCGGGCACGGTGCTCATATGTGGGATTTACCCCATGTTCCTCCAGACCCTTGCAAAGGGAGGAGGGAACTAAAATGTGCCAAGCACTATGCTAAGTCCTTCACTTGCATTTGTTCCCTGAGTCCTGATGACAGCTCTACGAGGTGAGGAAGCGCTAGACCCATTTCACAGACAGTGGCACTGAAGCTCAGAATGGTTAAGCCATTTTCCTGATGTAACCTTCCTAGTGTGACAGCTGAGGGTTTCAAATCAGACGCGCCCAATATTGCCACGCTCTCTGCTTCTTTCCCTCTACAGGCTTCCTGGAGGACCTCTCTCCGAGACGTTGGAGAACAGAACTCTTCCATCCTGGACCACAGTGGCAGCATTTCCTGGGAACTTGTTAAGAATGCAAATTTTGGGGTCCCACCCCAGACCTACTGAATGCGAAACTCTGGGAAGGGTGATGCAACAGTTTGTGTTTCAGTGAAGCTGGCAGGTGATTCTGATTGCAGCTAAAGTTTCAGAGCCCCCGCTCTAAGGTCTTGCTGGTCAGAGTGTAGTCCCAGGACTGGCAGCAAGGAATCACCAGGGAGCTTGTGAGAAGTGCAGAGTCTCAGGCCACCTCCTGGATCCTGGATCTGACTCTGCATTTCAACAGGATTCCCAGGGATTTGAGGGTACATCAAATTTGGAGAAGGACCTGACTCTGTTGGTTGAAGGTACTGCTGAGTCCACACTGTGGTCCAACCAGGTTCTCCTGAAGTTCCAGGAATAGACTGGTACCACCCCAGATGGAGCAGATAAATAGGGGTGGGTGAGCAGGGCTGGGCTAGACTGTGAGTGGCAGGTCAGGTCCAGCACCTTGATGCTCTATTTACAGGAGGTTAGAGCATCTGGAAGAGACCACATCATCTGATGACTTCTGTGAAATGCTCCCTGGAGGACAGGGATGAAAAGACTTTCTCCTTCCCTACCAAACTGACAAATACAGAGTAGCTGCTGGGCTGTGTGTGCTGAGAAGGATTCTCTATCTGTGTCTGGGCTCAGTGGTGGTGAGTCCTGGAATCAATTAGCAATGTCTGTCATACGTGTGGGATGGGGCAGTGGTGGTACACATGGTGTAATGGTGTATGAGAGTAGTAGGGCAGGGGATGGAGAGTTTGAGCAGATTCAGAACAACTAAGAAGTTTGATAAATGTAATTGCAGATATGTTTTTCTCTTTACAGAGTTTGTAGACAAATTCTTCTATATCCTTTGTTAAAACCTAACTACCATTTTAAAAAGGTAAAAATGAATCTGGTAAAAAAAAAATGCAAACAATACACAAGGTATATAAACCCTCCTCTCCTGACAATCGCTCTCAACAATTTCTGGGATATCCTTCCAGAGATACTTTTATGTACACACACACACACACACACACACACAAACACACACACACACACTTCACTTAATTTATTTGGAGTTTGGATCACTCGAATCATTATTTTCCAATGTTACATAGTACTTCATTATTTGGATGCACCATAATTCATTTAGCTAGTCCTTCATTAATGGGCATTTTGATTGTTTCTGATCTCTTTACTACCATGGATTACACTGCAAAGAACACCCTTGTGTACATGTGTTTGTTCTCAAGTGTGATTATTTCTGTAGAATTGATGATCCAAGGGAACGTGCTAACATTGATACATTACTACTATCTAATCCTCAGACTTTTTATTTATTTTATTTTATTTTATTTTATTTTTTTTAAAGAAATGCCTTCCTTTTTTATTTTTTATTTTTATAAACAGTTTCACTTAATTTTTATTTATTTATTTATGGCTGTGTTGGGTCTTCGTTTCTGTGTGAGGGCTTTCTCTAGTTGCGGCAAGCGGGGGCCACTCTTCATCGCGGTGCGCGGGCCTCTCACCGTCACGGCCTCTCTTGCTGCGGAGCACAGGCTCCAGACGCGCAGGCTCAGTAGTTGTGGCTCACGGGCCTAGTTGCTCCGCGGCATGTGGGATCTTCCCAGACCAGGGTTCGAACCCGTGTCCCCTGCATTGGCAGGCAGATGCTTAACCACTGCGCCACCAGGGAAGCCCAGACTTTTTATTTTTTAGAAAACTATTTTTTATTTCTTTATTATAATTTTTAAAAAATTTTATTGGAGTATAGTTGATTTACAATGTTGTTATTTTCTGCTGTACAGAAAAGTGAATCAGTTATACATATACATATATCCACTCTTTTTAAGATTCTTTTCCCATACAGGTCATTACAGAGTATTAAGTAGAGTTTCCTGTGCTATACAGTAGGTCCTTATTAGTTATCTATTTTATATATAGTAGTGTGTATATGTCAAATCTCCCAATTTATCCCTCCCCCTATTTCCCCGCTGGTAACCATAAGATTGTTTTCTACATCTGTAACTCTATTTCTGTCTTGTAAATAAGTTCTTTTGTACCATTTCTTTAAATTCCACATATATGCGATATCATACGATATTTGTCCTTCTTTGTCTGACTTACTTCACTCAGTATGACTATCTTTAGTTTCATCCATGTTGCTGCAAATGTCATTATTTTGTTCTTTTTTATGGCTGAGTAATATTCAATTGTTTATATGTAGCACATCTTTTTTATCCATTCCTCTGTCGATGGGCATTCAGGTTCCATGTCCTGGCTATTATGAACAGCACAGCAATGAACATTGGGGTGCATGTATCCTTTCAAACCATGTTTTTTCCCCAGATATACGTGCAGGAGTGGGATTGCTGGATCATATGTTAGCTCTATTTTTAGTTTTTTAAGGAAACTCCATACTGTTCTCCATAGTGGCTGCACCAGTTTACATTCCCACCAACAGTGTAGGAGGGTTCTCTTTTCTCCTCACCCTCTCCAGCATTTATTGTTTGTAGATTTTTTGATGATGGCCATTCTGACCAGTGTGTTTTGATACCTCATTGTAGTTTTGATTTGCATTTCTCTAATGATTAGTAATTTTGAGCATCTTTTCATGTGCTTTTTGGTCATCTGTATGTGTTCTTTGGAGAAATGTCTATTTAGATCTTCCTCCCATTTTTTGATTGGGTTGTTTGTTTTTTTTGTTATTGAGCGGCATGAGCTGTTTGTATATTTTGGAAATTAATCCCTTGTCAATCACTTTGCTTGCAAATATTTTCTCCCATTCTGTGGGTTGTCTTTCTTTTTGTTTACAGTTTCCTTTGCTGTGAAAAAGGTTTTAAGTTTAATTAGATCCCACTTGTTCATTTTTGTTTTTATTTTTACTACTCTAGGAGGTGAGTCAAAACAGCATGGTACTGGCACAAGAACAGAAATATAGATCAATGGAACAAGATAGAAATTCCAGAGGTAAACCCATGCACCTATGGTCAACTAATCTATGACAAAGGAGGTGAGAATATACAATGAAGAAAAGACAGTCTCTTCAATAAGTGGTGCTGGGAAAACTGGACGGCTACATGTAAAAGAATGAAATTAGAACACTCCCTAACACCTTACACAAAAATAAACTCAAAATGGATTAGAGACCTAAATGTAAGACCGGACACTATAACACTTTTAGAAGAAAACATAGGCAGAACACTCCCTGACATAAATCGCAGCAAGATCTTTTTTGACCCACCTCCTAGAGTAATGAAAATAGACTTTTTAAACTCTCATCAGTTGCCCCAGCAATGTTCTTTGTAGCAAACAGATTCAGTCTGGAATCAACGGTTACTTTTAGTGTCATGTCTCTTTAGTCTCCTATTTGGAAGAGTCCTTCAGTTCCTTTTGGACTGAGGATTACAAACCAGTTATTTCATGGAACGCTCCTCAATTTGTGTTTCTCTGATGTTTTCTTGTGATAAGATTCAGATGATGTATCTTTGGCAGAAATACCACACAGACAATGCTGGAGTCTTTTCATTGCATCCTAGCAGGTGACACATGATTTTTATTTGTCGCATTGCTGCTGATGTTCACTTTGGTCACTCGATTAAGGTGATGGGTGCTTGTTCCTTCACTTTAAAGTGACTCTTTTGGTCTTTATAGTTAATTAGTATTTTGTCAGGAGGAATTTTGAAACTGTGTAAAAGTCTTGTTCCTCGTCAGACTTCCCAGGTACTCATTTATTGATATTTCTTAGTATGTTTTACTATTTAATTCAATAAGTTACATTCCATTACAATCATTACTTACTTTGGTGCTCAGATTGCTCTGATTTTGGCCATGGGAGCTCTTTCAAACCAGCTTCTGTGTGCTTTCGAACTGTCTGCATCACTGAGCTTCCTTGCTGTCTGGCCCCAGAGATGTTCCCGTATCATCTCGTACTTTCCCCCAGTCCTGCATTCAGCCACTTCTCCAAGGAGTCCTGGTTTCTTTTAGGGCTGAATGATGTTTACATAGACACACACACACAGACACACACACACACACACACAGGAGCACACATGTACATTATAGTTATTTCTTTGTCTGTCTATACATATTGAAAACGGTGCGTTCACAGTGGTACTTACAATTCCTACCCTGCGCCACATGGTTCAGTCTGATTTTCTCCCTTTCCATCTTTTAAACTCTCTGATAATAATAACCTTAGGTGCTATTATCCTAAATATATCTACTTATTTGTTCAAGCTTCTTGTATATAACCCATCTCCCATCTTGACCACCACCCCTGCCTCACACAGATGTCCTCCAAATCTGTTCAGCCTTTGAAACTTGGGCTTGGCTACCCACAAGGGGTTGCTACAGCACCCTCTCCCCCCACTGGTGAAACCCCTCCTGACCTCACTCAGGCCAGCCATCCTTGTGGGGTCCTCCTTGGCCTTCTTGGGCTGTGACTCCCACTCAGGGCCACAGTCCCCCTCATAGATGCCCTCATCTCATGTGGCGCCTACCTTGTTCTGCCTCACCTAAAAGCTTTAGGGCTGAAGTGCCCAGTAGGGAAGGGAAGGGAAGGAGGAGGAAAAGGAAGACACCAACTGGCACTTTAATCGTCTAGTGAACTCCTTTGAGGGAAATGACCCTCCATTGTTCCCTACTGTTGAACCTCCCTCTATCTTGGGGACCTCTCTGATTCAAGGGACCTTAGAATGTTTTCCTGAAAGAGATGCATGCTGTTGGGGTCTGGTCTCGAGGAACAGTGTATGTGAGGGCAGGTTTCTGAGGCTGTTAGTGGGGCCGAAAAATCTATTCTTGAAATTCTTGTTTTGGGTGACTTGTGAAAATTTGGATCCTCTGATAAGCAGACATCAAGATGGGATTAGACATGAAAGAAATGTATTAGGGGCAATGGCTCTGAGCGGAAACGAGTGGAGGAGAGGCTGGGAGAGCTGTCTTACTTTGATGGTGACCTGACTTCAAGTGAAGGAGAGAGGGAAGGAAGGAGAGGTGGGTGAAAGCATTTCACATTACAGTGCGGTTCTATGGAAAGTTCGATAAGGCTTTTAGGCAGTGCCAGGCCAGTCTCCCAGCAATGGAGTCCCCTGTCACCCAGGAAGGGGGCCTGCCTCAGCACCCCTGCTCTGTTTAATTATTGGTGAGGGGACGCTGTGGGAAGAGTGCTCTCAGCACAAACGCAATGATGGACTTCAGAGCATGGCAGCTAGGCATGGGTTAATTATGCTTCCTGACATCAGAGATGTGAGAGGAGCCTTCTCATGGCTTCCATGTGAAAGAGGGGCAAGGCGTCTCTCAGGAAAAGTAAGACTGCGTCATCATCTGTTACCGTACAGGGAAACCGGTGATCAGAGAGCTGCAACTGTCTCTACGAGCAGAGATACACAGAGAGAGGGGTGAGTGGAAGTCTAGTAAAGAGGAGAAGGATCTCCTGCCAGGTGCCTGATGCAATTGGCTCTGCACTTTTAGACTAAGTGAAGGCGCCCGCCCATGGATCCCTTTGACTGGAACACTGAAACTATCTAGTGCAACTGGTCAGTTTTAATGTGGCCAGACTACCCTCCCATAGGCCCACTGCACCCATCTCTCCCCACTCTTGACTCTTGGATCTTTGATCCCCTGATTTCATTCATACTTTAAGTCCCCATGATTGCCTGGCCCCTCCTTCTTGGTTGGCAACCCATTCACGTTCCTTTCTTGGGTTTAGCAGCCTTAGCGCCTCCACACCAGTGGGTTTTCAACTGGGCTTCTCCCTTGGGCTCAGTGGCTCCCACAGCAGTGTGTAGGAATCGTTTTCTTTTTCAACTCTTCTCAGCAGGGCTCACTGACCAAGCCAGGCCACTGACCTTTACTCCTCAGTGTAACTGGCAAGTCAGGGAGAGTGGGGACAGACCAGGGCATGTGGGTCCCTCAGGTAGCCCTGGAATTGAGTAGGGAACTCCATACTCCTATCTCTCCTGGGTTAAATTGATCAAAATACTTTTCCTCTTTTGACATTGCCCATAGCCTTCCAGTTTCACATCTAATGTTAGGAAATAGTTTCAATCCTTACATTTGTAGAGCAACTATGCATCTTTTTAGGTTTTACAATAATGCTAAGAAGGATGTGATGGCATTTTATAGGTGGGAAAGTGAAAAACCCAGAGAGGATTAAGTGATATGCCTAAGGTCACATAGCTAGACTCTACAGAAGTGCAGCTGAGTTAATGCTTGGTCGAATGTTCTTTCCCCAACCCATTACTCTCCCATCTATTGTGTGTCCCCCACCCATAGATTCCTTCTCAACTCTCCCGAAAGGCTGCTACGTTAATTCTGATTCCCTCCCCCAGCTTCTGCAACCTTATGAAATAACTTGCTCTACTGAATCATTGCTTTACCTACAAGATATAATTGTATTCTACTGCCTCTGATTTCATTATCTCTGTTTTGTCACTCGATCTCGCTTTTTCTAGGGGTTCCAAAGGATTTACAATGAACGATAAGAATGGAATTATAAGCACCAAAAAATAGAGAATAATTAAATGTCAGTCATGGCCGTGATAGAGTGAATGGAATTCTGTATCTCACTATTTGGGGCGCTGACTCTGATGATACTCATTAACTGTTTTTTTTATTCTTATGGCTGAGAATTTGGCTGGGAATTCAGCCGTATGTGATGGATCATGCTTACCTTGTCTTCTCCCTTACCCACGTGTCTCCCCCCGTAGAAGATAAGCATCTTTGGGAGTGAGAATTTTTAAATGAGATTGTTTATGCATCAGGGAATAGGTACTAATACCTAAAGGGCATTCATATGGTGATTGTTTTCTGGAGATGAGAAATGTTATTTCTCTATTGAATTATGGAGGCTACTGGATTATGCATTGCCACACTGATGTGCTAGCTCTGTTTCTTTCTACTCAGAGTGATGCTTGGAGTCTCGTTTTCAGACTTGATGCCTCTGTAAATTGGCCTGAATGTTTTGTGTGTACACGGGCATTGGTGCCAAGGAAAAACAATGGTTGCTATCTAAGCGTGCTGAGTCTACTCTGAGGTCTGCATTACAGGCAGGTACAGTCACACTCTGGAGTCTGTTCTAGAATCATGTGCTCTGCCCAAGGCCCCACCCTTAAAGGAACATGGTCAGTGCAACGAGAAAGGGTTAGATCTACAAAGTGAGCCATAGGAAGGGCAGCCGAAGAAATCGGGTTGTTTAGTATGAAGAGGCAAAGGCCAGAGCAGATGTGAGAGCTGTCTTCAAATGCCCGAAGAGAACAATTCTGTCTGGGAGGCTGACACTTGCTCAGTGTTGCCCTGGAACACAAAACCAGAATTTAAAGATAGATTTCTTTTACACTTTTGCAGTGCCTAACGACCCACAAAATCATTTCAAAAATATTGTCACTAGAAAGTAATCTCCAGGTTAACATGGGTTTTACTGAAAAAAAAAATGTTTTTTTCATTTAGTGTCTGCAGCTCCTATGATAGTGCCTGGCACATAATAAATGCTCAATATGTATTGGCTGAATAAATGAGTGAATGATGCGGCTCATGTGGGGGTTGATGTCATAAGTCCATTTTGCAGATGACAAAAACTGAGGTTCAGATAAGGGTTTAATGTTGTTGGCTTTCTACAATGAATTGGGTCATCAGCTGTGGTAGAGAGTTCATCAGTTTTTGAACAGGTTAATTCATGTTTCTGCTACTACTATTTCCCTGCATCATCTAGATAGTCAAATTTACAGGGGCTGGGAAGACCACAGAATGGTTGTCTTTCTTACTGTCAAGGTAGTAAGAACATGGTTTTCACACTTCTGCTCTCCATTCCTCACTTCTCCTCCCCTTTCTATGCCTTTTTCATCCCTCCCAGTTTACCCGAATACCTCTACCATGTAACTACTCTCTCCTTCTTTGCCCCACCAGTTGGTACAAAAGCTATTTTGATTGACCATTAGCACTTTAGTGAGCAATAGGTCAGTACACTACTTCTCTCAAAGTTATTTGCTTTAGCAAAGCATTCATTTATAGAGAAGAACTCAAAGGAATAAGTCTATAATAGTTGAATTCCAGGCACCATGCACCCTGGAGTATGAGCTATTCTTGGAGGGGGAAGAGATATGGAGACCTTTCTCATTGACCCTGGAATCATGGTAATCAGGCAACCTCACACTCCATTTACAAAAGCCCAGCCCTGCTTAGGGCAGGTTCACCAGACGGTCCTCACCTTTCCAGCCCCACCTGATTCCATCATCCTTCCCCATACAATGACCCCAGCCAGGCCTCCAGCTTTCTCACAAAGCTTGTAAAGACTGCCCTAGCTGAAGGGTCGATGGATGCGTTTTTGATTGACAAGGAACCCAAGAAGAGCAATGATTAAAGAGAAATATTCATTAAAATGGTTAAAGGTGAGGAAACTTTGAAGGTCTCAGATAAAACAAATCTATGACACTCCCGTTTCCATTAGAGTCTGCAAAAAGCCTCGTTCCTTGAATGGAGATTCTTCTGTGACTTGAAGTCTTTTGTTTCTGAAGGAAAGCGCCCACCCAACCCACACACCTGACCTCTGTTACTCATGCACAGGGCATGGGGCTCTTGTCTCAGGGAAGTCAGGAAACCACACTCCATTTCATCCCAGCCACTGGTACGGACTCCAAAGGATAAGAAACTATGGGAATTTTAAAAAGCACTGACAACAAGGAAATCATTTATGGGACCGCTAATTAGAAAGCAAACCTTGTACAGAAAATCTGTCTGCTTTACTTTCCCCTTATCAATATTTCTCCGAAAGTCAATTTGTCACCGTACGGTCAGAAAGCTCACTCCGGCCTCCTTTAATGTTTCACGCTAGGTTTGCCCAACAAGAGTAATAAAAATAATGACAGCATTATTCCTCTTCTCTCTTTGTTTTCAGTGCTTCATTTGTAGATTGGAATAATGAATTATACTCACATTATCTGTACTCTCTTGCTCTTGACTTCCTCTGCTGGCTAAAAGTGAAGCTATTATCCGATAGTCAAAGACAGAAGAGCCTTTTCTCCTGCAGTCAGTGATCCTGTGATGTAGATACACTCTGGGGTGAAATTATCAAGAGTATAATTTCAAGCTATATAAGAGAAAATTACCAGCCAGAGTGAAAATGAATGTGGAACCTGGTGAAATATCAAATATTTCATTAGTAATCCTTTTGGAACAAAAATAAGTAGACAACAGAATTAGTTGTGAGTTGGGCATAAAAAGGCTAATTAATGTTATTGTATTCAGCTGATTGACTTCAAGACTATTAAATCATTATTTTATTGTCTGGATCTCTGCCTCATTCAGCCTAAAGAAGCCATTTCATCAGAAGAACTGTGTTCTTTCTCTTTAAAAAAAAATTTCTGCTTCTTCTAAGGAGGCCCACTCATGTGCCTGAAGTTGGTTTCTTACACTGTTAAGTTTACATCATTAATAGATCTTCCAGTGGAGTTTAGAAGATGTAAAATTCGCATCTGGCATCAGGAACAAATTAAAAGTGGACGTTGCCCCCACCATGGGGAGACCAGAAGCTACATCTGGAAGGTCCTGCAGAGCTCATGTTGTCCGTCCCTTTACACCAACAGGTGGGCGTCCTGACTACTCTTCATCAACTTCTCCGTCTTCATCGTTGTCATCTCCTTCTGCCTCTTGCAGAAACCTGGCTCCATATTCCATTCCACAATCCACTATCCACAAAACCAAGCAAAATAAATCTCTCTGTCACACAAGCTCATGCAAAAATATATTCGAACCTATTGTGATGACTGTCTCCAAATCTTCACCGATTTCACAGGTGTCATTTAGCAAGGGATAACTATGGAGAACCAAGTTTAACCTAAATATCCAAAGAGAGTTTCTCATGTCTTAGCCTGGGCCTGGGACAGAGCGGCCATTGGCTCATTTGACATCTCGAAGTCAATTGGAAAAAGGATCTCTTCCTCTGTGCCATAGCAGCCTTCCACCAAGTCTCATAGCTTGGCAAGCAAAGGGCAAGGTTGGATTTCAGCACAACTTGTTCCTTTGACAGGCACCCTTGAGCAGTGAACAACCTGAACAACCATACACAGCAGGCCCAGGATGAACTCTTGGCAGAACTGACTCTCACCCAAAGAGTGTAAAGTAGGCAAAATCCATCTCTAGGGCTGGGTTCCATCATTGCCTTCATGTCCCTTCTTTTTTTTTTTTTTCACTTTTGAAAATCAATAATGGTTTTTATTAGAATACAAAAACTGCTGCACATGCCCATTAAAATCCCATTTAGCATCCATTTTATTCAAGATTCAATGGGGCACCATTTTATTTTATTTATTTATTTTTAAACATCTTTATTGGAGTATAATTGCTTTACAATGGTGTGTTAGTTTCTGCTTTATAACAAAGTGAATCAGTTATACATATACATATGTCCCCATATCTCTTCCCTCTTGCATCTCCCTCCCTCTCACCCTCCCTATCCCACCCCTGTAGGTGGTCACAAAGCGCTGAACTGGCCTCCCTTTGCTATGCGGCTGCTTCAAAGTGAGAGAGTGGCATGGGCATATATACACTACCAAACATAAAATAGATAGTTAGTGGGAAGCAGCTGCATGTCCCTTCTTTTCCTGCTTGCCTGTCCCAGGTGCTAGAACTTATTCTTCAGTCAGAGGCTAAGAAGGATAGAAGGTGGTTCCTTTATCAGGGGACCTTGAAATCCTATTCTAATAAGGGTTCCTTAAAGAACAAGAAGTCTTTGAGATGCAAAGGAATAAATTTTAAAAGTGTAATTCCAGGTACCCAAAAAGCAATGAAAACTTTCTGATATTTTACTGATTGATCTTTCGTTGGTTACTTGGGGGGAATCCATGCAATAGGTGAAATTTCTCTCCCCTGGATTCTGGAGACCAATTGGCCAGCCTTCACTTTTTGGGTCCTATGACCATTCTCAAAATGGCAGAAGCTAGGTCATGGAGTAAGGCCAGACATGAAACTCACTGGGGATTGGGCTGTGGGTGGTCTAGCTTGAAATTTATATGGGCTGCTTTCAGTCTCTGCAGAGAATAAGGGGATTGGAGAAACCCTTTACATACAACATTCAGACCTAACCCTTGCCAAAATGAGTAACAAGGGCCTACATGATAAAATATATTATCTGACTCCATCAGTCTCACATGATAACTCACTATTTTTTTTACCACTCTCCCTACCTTCTTTCTTTCTTTCTTTCTTTCTTTTCACAGAAGAAAATGGAAAAAGAAGTAGAAAAGAAAGTGAAGTTTAAAGAGATTTTTCCCATGTTAGTGGGCATGATGGCTTGAAATCAGGTGGAAAGTTTTATTTTTATATTTTTAAAATCAGTAGCTCTATTTCCTCTGGATAAAACTGATAGAAATGAAACTGAATCTGTATTTAGGGAAGAAATTATACAACCCTGGATGGATGTGTGGCCTGGTTCTGCTTTCCTAATAATGTCAGTTTCCTAAAGACAGTGATGCAGTTGGTGAAGGGATCCTTCTATGGGTCTTGTGGGTAGATGCCACACTAGGTTGAGGTGGGAAAGGGAGAAACTAGTGGGGATTTGAGTTTTCCCCAGATATGATCGATAGACCCAACTTTCAAATGCAGTGGATTTTTGCCAAGGAAAGCCACATCGTTATGCTCTGAGAACCAGTGTACTCCTAGCTGAGAGGGATGCTTTATAGCAAGCTTCCTTGGAAACCCACGTGGTCATGGACCCAGAGCTCACTGTGTGAGCTCAGTGGGAAAGAACCTGGTCAGGAGACCACGGTTTCATGTCTACATGGTCATATTATCTCAGAGGGGCCACAGCTCTGTTTCATAGCCCAGCCTGTGGTCTTGCCTCTGAAGTACGTGAAGGCATTTGTGGCACCAGGACTGGGTGAATGATGGAGCTTCCACAAAGCCACCACACACCTGATGAGGCAGGAAGTGCATTCATTCTACACCAGTGTGCTGCACCTTTGGCCTATTCCAGGCACCCAGCACTTGTGCAGGGCATTCAAAGACAATGCAGGAATAGTCCCTGACTTTAAGGAGATCATGATCTGATGGGTGGAGCCAGAATAGAAACAGACAGTGAATGAAATGAGCTCTGAGCTTCGTGGAAGCACAGGGAATGGCCCCTATTATATTTTTGAAAGCACCTAGAAGAGTCAATCTCAGCTTGGAGGCAGCAAGGATGGGGTTCCTTCTGAAAGGAGACCCTTGCCGTCCCCAAGCATCATTCATCTTGATGGGTCAGTTTAGACTATAAGACAACACAAAATAGAGGAGAAAGCTGAATGCAATCTTGATCTTATTCTGTTTCTCTTGGGATTCTCCGTTAGCTCCACTTAAAGTACAATAAAACTACTTCAAGAAAGCAGCAAGTCTGTAAGTGGTCTAGGAAATGCTGGGTCTGACTCTCTCAACTTGCATTTCTTCACCATTTTATTTGAAAAAGTTGGAAGACTACAATCTACATCGTCCAGAGCCCTGGATGCAAATTAGGTTCTGCTAATCTAATGAACTTGTGGGAGATTTGGAATACAAGGCAGTGACCATCTTGGCTGCCAGCAAGGAAGGCGGTGGTCACAGCAGTGACGGGTCACCACAGTGAGAGTCAGATGCAATGGGAGCAATAGAGTACTGGCTTCATGACCCCTGGACCACAGTCAGGGTGGTGTGACTTTGAAACTGGTAGTTTAGTGGTAGTTCCTCCACCATTGGCTCCTCCAGACCTTCCAAATATTCTGTGAACAATTACTCCATGTATTAAATCTTTTCTGCCCCAAATACTTGGAGAGGTTTCTGTTTCCAGCCCTGAATCTTAAGAGGTACACACAACCAGCATTCTCCTTGGTCAAGAGCTATGTACCACACCACTTGGCTTCATTCTGTCCCTTTGAGTCTATACTGGATTCCACTTTTCTGACTCTTGGCCCCCTTCTTTGACTCAAGTTCACCCCTTGGGCTCATCTCTTTCTAGTCTCCTAGGCTATAGCACTTGTTGATGGCCCATTCCATACACCAGAGGCCCGTATCGCCTTGGTCCACTGTGGTAGCTGTTGTAAGGAGTTCTCAGCATGGTGACAGCTTAGTGCAGAAGTAGCCTCAAGGGTGAGGAAGTTAACACCACTGGGGAGCAACCAAAGAGGTGTTGGAGTCAGTAAGCAAACATACCCCATCCTGCTCCATCATTTTGTGAGACATTTCTAAGACTACAAGGTTCCTCTGAGCTCCTGCTGCCCATAATGGAAACCACTTTCTGCTTTTCCTCACCTTCCTCTCTGGCACTCCACAGTTCCTCGTTGTACTTCCTCCGATCACCTCTCAAAGAAACTGCTCGCACCTAAGTCTTCCTCTTGGGTTTGCTTTTGGGGGACTCCACGCTGAGATCAAGGTAAACCTGCCACTCAATCCAGTTTCTGCCTTAGGTGTTCTCACTGCATCTGTCACAGGTCTGCCTGGGGCTCTCCCAGCTTTAACCCTGACAGTCCCACATGCCTGGTAACCCCTCAATCCTGGACACACCAAGATAGTGGGTCACCTTAGCACAGGTTGGCAAATGGGAACAGATCACACTCCATTTTATGGTCCATCTCAGAGAACCCTATGATTCACTGCTCAAATAGGGATCTAGAAAAATCCTGATAGCTCGGAAACCAAAACTTAAATGCTAAAACTCTTTTGGCCATTGGTTGGCCATTAGCGAACTGCATTAAATACCTGCATTGATTTTGGTTTCCACCTCTAAAGGGCCATAGCCAGAGAGCTGGCATGGGAATGTGGCACCTGTGGTGTGCAGTCCCTGGGGTCAGCGGCTCTGCAGTGTTTCTAGGGCCTCAGGGCAGGCTTGGCAACAGCTTTGCTGAACCTCATGACATGGTTGAAATTCATATCTTGCCACTTCCTTGACTTCACTCCCTTCCTAAAGATCGGCCCTCGAGGGCTGTGAGCACCTACAAGGTGTCCAGCTCCATTCTAGGTGTGGTGACAAACAGGTCCAAAGGCTCAGTTCCTGCTCGAGAAACAAGTCACACCCTTCCCATCACTCCTGGGTTCAGCTAATTCAGCTCAAGTGTCTTTTGTAAGTGCCACCCCTCTTCTAGATGTGGTGGGATACATTTGGGCAAGCTGGAGGTCCATTTTGGGGGGAATGTGGACATTCATCAAATAATCACACAGGTTATGCATTAAACTTGTGGTAAGTGCTACAAGGGAAAAGTACAGGGAGTCCTGAGAATATGAAATGGGAACTGTCCCCAGCTCAAGGGTTAGGGAAGTCAGTTCCAAGGAAGCAACATTAAAGCTGGGACAAGAAAGGAGTAAACGATAGCCAGTGAGGGTCTAGGGAGAAAAGGAGAGATATGGAGAATGTTCCAGGCCCTAAGAGGCAAGTGGTTTTCAGAATGAGGACCTGAATGAAGACGCATGTAGCTCATGTGTAGGAGCAAAGGGGATTGTTGAGTGAGCAGCTGCAGCGGTCTGTGGGGTGGGGGGTAGACAGGCAGCCCTTGTAGATTGTTTAGGACCTTTTGCTGTATCTTTACAGCCCTGGGGTAAAGGTCAGGCAACGCAGAACACTTTTCACTCTGCTGTTGATGAGGTAGCAGGAGCTCAGGGAGGTCACACGGTGTGGCCTTGAAAGGATGAGGATGGGGTAGGAGGTTTACTGCCTTGACAAGCTGGTTGAAACACCATTTCAGAGATGGACCAGTTCCAATACATCCACAGGGGTGAACATCGTGTTTCAGGAGCTGTCCCACAAATGCCCAGATGCGGCGGGAGCTGTGGACCCCTGGTCAGTCTCCAACCCTTCGACTTTCCACTTCGTGCCCTTGGATAAGTTGCTTCACCTCTCTGGGGTTCTTTCTGGTATAATATATGTATGAGTACTTTGTGAACCATGAGAGACGTCACAATACAAGGTATTGTAATTAAGTGTATAAGGTCAAAGTCAGATGGCACTTGGAGATCAAACATTTACTTCAGTCAAGGAAAATAGAGGCCCAGGAAGGGTCAACACTTGCCCAGCATCATTCTACAAGCTAGAAGGGGAGAGAGCCCAGCAGAGGGGCAGCTCTGCTGACCTCCAGGCCTGTGTCCTTCCAGCACTCCACTCCTCCAGGTAACCTAGCTGACAACCTACCTGATAACTCCACCTGGACCTCCTACTCTTGGTCTGTAATAAAATATGAAACAGACAGAAAGTTGCCTGTTTAGGTCTGAGTCCACCAAACAAACATCTAAAACCATGCAACATAATCCCACTGGCCTTCACGGCTGGCCTGGTCCTCCTTTCCTGACACACAGCCAGCACTTCTCCTAAAGCATCAGCAAACTTCTCTTAATTGTGGGAGGGCCTCTGTTGGTCAATGAAACCAACAGATTTGCTAAATTTTAAGAAATGCAATTCATTGCCACTTGGTGCATTTACAGACTTTGTTGACAGGGGCAGGGGAGCTCAGCCAGAGCTTTAGGGTAGGCTCTCCGTCCTTTGTATAAAGAAAAGCCACCGTGTAGAAGCAGAGGGGAGACCTGGGATCGGACGGAGGAGAAAAGATCTTTGTATTGGAGGAATCTGGATGGCGGGCGTAGAGTTGCTGGCTGTACTTCCTGGCTTGCTGGGGAAAGGGTGGGGTTGAAATAAACAAGGTAAGAGTTTGAAATCTACTAAGTGTCTATATTCTATATGTGGGCCTCCAACTCAGGGGAGCTGGCAAGGGATTTAGAAAATAGGTACCAAAACAGGGGACTTCCCTGGTGGTCCAGTGGTTAAGACTCTGCGCTTCCAATGCAGGGGGTGTGGGTTCAATCCCTGGTCAGGAAAGTAGGATCCCACATGCCACACGGCCCCCCCCAAAAAAGTAGGTACAAAAATTGTGTGACAAACAATTGCAAAGACAGCCAATGTGGGTAAAATGGGAAGCGAGGGCTTTTGGATGTAGTCAAACCTGTGGTCAAAGCCCAACAGCATCATCTGACCGCCGTGCCAGCTGGGGAGAGCTACTTCATGGAGACAGTAATTGGTATATCATGGCGCAACTGGGAGAATTAAAGGGGACAAATCAACTTGCACATAGTAGATGCTCATTAATATTCATTCCATCTAAAATCAGAATCTGTATTTATAATCCTAAGAGTAATTTTAGGCCAAAACTCTGTTAGGCTAAATATTTTCCTTAAATGCATATTAATCCCCAACTCCACCCTCCCCCAACACACACACACACACACACACACACACACACACACACACACACACACAATTGCTTTTTCCTTATGTCGACTAAACAGCATCATAAGAGACTAACGTTGCAATCAGCAGCCTTGATGATGGAGATTTTGGTAAAAAGGTAGGAATCTTTCTGGTAGGCCTGCCACACCAGGCGTCCACGGGCAGGTGGCAAGTGCTGTCTGCAGACACACGTCTTGTTTAACGTGTGTGATCAGAGAGACAGCCCAGAGGTCCTCTTCCCTCTGGAGCTGTGTGCGCCTAGTTCTTCAGAATCTGTCTGTTCACAAATCCAGCCATCTCTGTAAGTTGCTGCCTGCCTGCGTGTGTCCGTGTTTACTGAATAAAGTTTTCCACAAAGCACAGTGCCTGGTTGGAATGTTGGTGCCGAAGGAAGCACATTTGAATTTCACAGGAGGCAGCCTCAAACCAGGCTGGAGCCCGGGACTAGAAAATTCATGAAGGCGCACTCTGAATTAATCAGCAAATATATACTAATTCACGCTGACCTTTTTTCAAGCTGAGGCCTTTTTATCACTCACTGTGGGTTTACCATTGGCCTACCGAGTGTTATTACAAAGGACTCAATGGTTGGCCGTAATTATATCATGCAAATGACATTTGCTGTTTTGTTTGAGCTGATTCCCTCAGATGTTGCCTTCTTTTATCACACTCCTCACACATCTGTGTCCCCGCAGTGGCTCTGCTAGCTCTTCCTCTCCTGGTCCCCAGGTTCCCGGTGCCGTCTGTCCCGACTGTCAGGCAGACACGGCCTGCTGTGCGGATGCGGCGGGCGTGATGCCTGCCTCTGACACAGGTGATGTTGACAGCTGGGCAGAACAGGTGTACACCGATTCTACCATCAAATGGCAACACACATTTGGCTCCCTCCCAATGCACAGGCATGAAAAACCTGTTCTCCTCACATTTCTTTGGAGATTGATTGACTGTTCTTTGACACAGCACACTGGGACTGTTTGTAAGTTCCCTGGTCCTTCGCCGGCTCAGACGTATCGCGGAGAAGTCTCAGAGAAGACCTCCGTGTGGCACCGTGAATTATTCATCTGCTTCTCCTGGTCGGGGGTGAGGGAGAATGGAGTCTCTCCTCCCCTCCTCTCCACTCCAAGACCCGGAATCTGCTCCGCCGTGTATCTGGGGAGTTCAGACAGCAAGGGGACGACTGCTATGACTGACTGCTGGAGAAAAAGAGCACTCACGAGGTACATGAATATTTGAATTCTGAGATGCTTTAAAACAGGAGCAGCGTTCTCCAAGACCAAGCGCATCCTGTTACAGACCCAAGGAATTATAAAACGATGATTTAAAAAACTGTAACAATTTAACTCAAGTTAAATTGTTCATCTCTAGGAAGCAGCAGCAGATTGGGTTTGGTCTCAGTAAAAAAAAAAAAAAAATTAAATCCTATGATAAAACGTCTTGGTTAAATTTTTTAAAAAGTTCCCATTGAAGCAGGCAGTGTTGTGACCAACTGAATGCTCTGACAATTCCATGAGTGGGTGACGTCTGGTTGAACTCTGATAGGACAAGAAAAACCAAATCCTGTTACCAAGCAGAAAAGGGGTTGGTGAGCATGTCAAATGCACCTGTGGGTCCAGGGGTGAGCAAGTCAAAAGCTGCAATGCTTGATTCTTCCATTGCCGGGAGGGCACGGCTTTCCAGGAAAGCCAGGCAGATGCGGAGAAGGGGACCCACTGCCCAACGGTTTCCCACCCCTGCTTTCCACCCCTGCTTTCCACCCTTTACCAGAGCCCTGCACCAGCAGCTCCTGTCTGGACACACTTGCCCTACTGGATTTTCCCCTCTCTTTTTGCCTGCATGCTGACTCTTCTTTTCATTCCTTAATTCATTCTTTAATTTCCTTCAGTAGGTGGAACAACAGAGCTCCAAAACCAAGATGGCTGTAGCAGGGGGAGCAAATGTGCAATTAAATGAGTGCTTTGTGAAACTGGATTTTTATCTCCAACCTCAGAGTCCTGAAGCTCAAAGCAGAAATCTGTGGGCTTATTTTGGGGAATGTATGGTATCAACATCTAATGGCATTTTAGGGCTTTAGGCTTAGAAACTGCCATTGTTATCCTGAATCGATGATGTTATATTAGCACTCCACCAATTCATTTTATACAAAAGTACAAATCTAATAAACTCATCTAAAAAATAACCCTAATGTATTCAACTGCTAACGCCTCAGCAGTCTAATATATCTATATACAGCAGAATTCTAAATGCAGTGGAGAATTCTGAGACGGGTTTATGCATTGCATGCTTCTCATAAAACCTTATTTGAACATGTGATTCCAGTTTACATTTTATTAGTAAAGCTCTCATTTTTCATACAGAATGAGAAAGCAGATAGGAGGAAAAGTACATTCCTGCAACTTCAATTCTGTGTCCAAATAACTTACAAGATGGACACAAAATGGACAAGACTCTGACTGCCCTGAAGACAATTACAAAAAATACTTAAATAGGATGCAATGCAGGTTATTTTAAGCCATACAAAAGAGTCCTGTACATAATAGAGTGGCTGTTTCATGCAGCTCATATGATAAAATTCTCACCAGTCTTAAAATGACAGATGTAATATTACCTTTAATAAGTGTCTACCGATGCATGCAAATTGAATTAGATAGTGGGAGTACAAATTTTCCCGATAATTAAGATAAAAATCTCATGTCAGCTTAAACCCTGGTGTATATTAGTAACTCTGTATATTTCTTTTCTCTGTTCTCTACCAATTATTTTTTTGTGTGGCTTCTTGTTTACTGAAATAGTCAGGTCAGCGGGGTAAAAAACTGGCCCTCAAAATATATTATTATAAATGGGAGCAAGTCAAATCCCTGATTACTACTCAGTGTATACTAAGTTTAAAAATACCAAGCACAATTCAAATAACTTGAAATAAATTCAACTGTGTGCTAACTTAGTGTTTCTGGGGTCTCATGAGGTGTTACTATGCACTTAAGGCTAATATAGAGCTGATGCCATTTAGGAGAAATAAAAACAGAGAATTTGAAAGTTAATAATTCCATTGATTTAGAAAACCTGAGTTTTGAACTGATTCTGCAGTGTTCTGTGTTAACATCGCAAATAAAGTAGGTGCTCAATGTAATATTTTATTTACGAAAAAACCTTAGAAGGCTAAGAAAAGGCACACACATAGAAATGCACACACACACATCCCTTGTGTGTGCACATGCAAAACACCATGCCCACATACGCACAGCTTAAAGGGTAAGTGTTCTGCATGGCATTCAGCTCCGTTTTAATACCCTCCACTGCTGTGATCGTGGTCCCCCAAGGGAGACAAATATCCTGAGCATTATTAAAAGTGGGATTATCCAATCTAATAGTGAAGATTTGGGAACCAGCCAAGAGGAATCAGAATCATGAGGGTAAAACAAAGAGGACTTATCGGTGCCCAGACCACCGGGTTTGCCGTCCCTAAGCTTCTGCTTGGTGGCATATGATTGACAACACCTGACAGGTGACTATCACTTGACCAAACAATGAATGCCCTCAGATGCTGGTGTCCATGGGGTTTGGCTGCCACAATGTCCATCTGTGAAAGGGAACACTGGGAGGACATATTTCCTGATGACCCTGGAGAGGGCACTGTCCTCTAATTTGAGCCTCACAACAGTCCTCTGAGGTTTTTACTATGATGATAAGCATTTCTGCCTTTCTATATGGAAAACTAGGCTCAACGGGGTTAAATGGCATGCCCAAGATTAGAAGGTAAGTGGCAGGGCCAGGATCTAGACACTATCCCTTTCACTCCAAAGACAGCTCTGCAAGAAACCACGCCGATATCCAGACTTGGTTCTGCCACTTATTAGTTGTGTCTGTGGCCAAATCGAGATCCAGCCTCAAGAGTCTGTGATATTAGAGAGTGCGGCAAATTGGTCACTGTGGGAGAGCGGTCCCTTCGCAAGTCCATAAATTACTACCACAAAGAATGTGGGATTTGCCACCCTATACCAGTAATGTCCCTGATGGTTATAGGCATTTGAATTTGCAACTCCTTTACACATGGCCACCTTTCCTTCCTCTGCCCTGAAATATATTTTTGTGTCTTATGCTAATCAGACATTATTTATATCACTCTTTAATACTTTAGTACATTTTCATACTGCAGCTTGCCCCCCAAAATATCTTCATAGCTCTTACATTATTTCTCAGCCTAGTTAGGAAATTTCTTACAAAGGATATTTTTGGAAAATCCCTGTGGGCAGTGAGTACTAGTTGCTCACCCTCAGCATACATTCTCTCCTTTTTTCTTAGTAACAAAATCCTGACTTTCAACTGGACGACTATGTCCTAAGACTACATTTCTCAACCTCCCTTGCATCTCAGTGTAGCCACAGGATTAAGTTTTGTCCAGTCAGATGTAAATGGTATTGTGCTGCACTTCCTTGATGTCTCCTTAGAGGGAGGGGTGGTCCTTATTTGGCCCCTTCGAATGTTGGAGTCCTTGGACATAAATTGGCTGGAGTATTTGCAATCATTTAAGACCATGAATTTTAAAATTTAAATTGCTTCTACTTCTGGTACCGGTACCTAAGTTTGGCAGATCCATCTTTCTACTGAGAACAACTAGAAAAGCTGAGGGGTTTTGTTTGTTTTATTACTTTCTTCAAAACGTCTATTTGAATGTCTTGGGAGCTATCACGGTGGTAAGGATTCAAGAGACCAAACAGCAGGAGGGCGAGAGATGCTGTGCCCTCTATCATCACTCAGGGGGTCTAAGGAAAATGATACTGGGGTTCCAAAGCCTTTCTGACCCTTTGCCCACCCAGGCATCTCAGTCTTTCTGCTGGATTCTTCCCAAGGTCAAGGGTGGGGAACACAAAGATGTCATCAGCAGAGTGATCTGGTCATGCTGAGAAAGGTCATGGGAGCCTCGATGTGCTTGTTAAACTACCACCCACCACACAGAAGGCTGAAGATCACTGAGGAATCCTCTCTCCTATCTCCTGCTAGGCTGAGCCACTGTGTCCGTGCAGGTACATATCCGTGAGATTCTTAAAAAAGGGGACTTAAATAAGCCTCAAATTCACTGCCTCTTTCCCCACTAAGGCATTTGTCAATTCCAGTGTGGTGGTTTAGAGGCTGAAAACAGCAGAAAGCACTGGCTGAGATAATGAGAGCTGAGGAGAGCATCCAGCAGTCTGACAAGGCTGAGGGACCTGGCCAAACATTAGAGTCCAGACCCATCAAGCAGGAAGGGTCATGGCAAACACCCCAGGCCTCAGCTGGGACCCTATAATGCCTTACCCTAGAAATGGTCATGAAATAGATTAGTCCTTATAAAAATGTGGTGGCAAAATAAATTAGTCCTTCAAATCAGCTCAAGCTGAATTGGAATAAGACATACTACTCATTCCTTAACTGCCTGCCAGAAATAAAAGCAAGTCTTTGGAGGAAGGTATCAACATTTTGGAACCTAAACTTAGTTTTACAGTTTTCATCTACAACATCTTACTTTCAGTAAAAATTCACCAGGCATGCTAGAAGACAAGGGCCACATGACTAAAGCCAAGAGAAAATACAGCCAATAGAAACGGACCCATAAATAAAATAGATATTTGAGTTAGACAAGACTTTTAAAGTAAACATGATTCATATGTTTAAAAATTATATAACAAGATAAGAAACTTCAGCAGATAACTGGAAAACATAAGGAAGTTTAAAGAGAAATTCTGGAATTTAAAAATAAAATTGAAATTAAGAACTCAGCAGAAGATTTTAACTGCAGATTAGACCTAACTGTAAAAGTTGTGAACCAGAACATAGGTCAGGAGGACATATTCAGACTGATGTTATTGAGGAAAAAAAGAATGGCAAATATAAAAAAGAACGTAACAAACATGTGGGACATGGTGAAAATGTCTCACATATCTACAATTATTGTCCCAGAAAGAGAGAATGGGACAGATGTCTGAAGAGATAATGTCCAAGAGTAAAAGCAACATACTGAGGACAGCAGGAAAAGATGAGAGACTTCCAGAGTCTTTGATGATACTATGAACCCTTCATACTACTCCTGGTCTGCATACCTCTAGATATGTTTTCATGACAGAGAAATAATTCCCTTCTTGATTTAGCCACTATTTTTCAGGCTCTTGTTACTCATAAAACAAATCTTAGCTGAAATATCCCTCTTTGTTTTGTTTTGCTTTTTTTATTGAGTAAAATTGGTATATAACATTATATTAGTTTCAGGTGTACAACATAAAAATTGGATATGTGTATATACTACAAAGTGTTTACCACAGTAAGTTTTGTTACCATCCATCACCATACAATTGACCCCCTTCACCCATTTCACCCACCCCCTAGCTCTCTTCTCCTCTGCTAAACTACCAGTCTGTTTTTGTACCTATGTGCTTTGTTTTGTTTGTTCATTTGTTTTGTTTTTTAGATTCCACATATAAATGAAACCATATGTTATTTGTCTTTCTCTGTCTGACTTATTTCGCTTAGCATAATACCCTCAAGTTCCATCCATATTGTTTTAAATGACAAGATTTCCTTCTTTTTAATGGCTGAGTAGTAATCCATAATTTCTTCATCCATTCATCTGTCGATGGATGCAGGTTGTTTCCATATCTTGATTATTATAAATGCAATGAACATAAGGGTGCATATAAGTTTTGGAATTAGTGTCTTTGTATTCCTCAGATAAATACCCAGAAGTGGAATAGCTGGATGATATGGTAGTTCTATTTTTAATTTTTTGAGGAACTTCCATGCTATTTTCTATAGTGGTTGCACCAATTTACATTCCCACCAGTAGTGTACTAGGGTTCCTTTTTCCTCACATCCTCTCCAACACTTGTTATTCCTTGCCTTTTTTATAATAGCCATTCTAACAGGTGTGAGGTGACGTCTCATGGTTGTTTTGATTTGCATTTCTTTGATAATTAGTGACATTAGTATCTTTTCAAGAGCCTATGGGCCATCTGTATGTCTTCTTTGAAAAAAATGTCTATTTAGATCCTCTGCTCATTTTAAAATCAGATTGCATGGGTTGTTTGCTATTGAGTTGTTTGAGTTCCTTTCATATTTTGGATATTAATGCCTTATCAGATACATGATTTGTCAATATTTTCTCCCGTTCAGTAAGCTGCCTTTTCATTTTGTCCATTGTTTTCTTTGCTGTACAGAAGCTTTTTAGTTTGATGTAGTTGCACTAGTTTTTGTTTTTGTTGCCTTCACTTTTGGAGTCAGATGTACAGAAATAATCACCAAGACCAAGGTAAGGAGCCTACTGCCTATGTTTTCTTCTAATGGTTTTATGGTTTCCAGTCTTAGATTCAAGACTTTAATCCATTTTGAGTTATATTTTGTGTATGGTTTAAGACAGTGGTCTAGTTTCATTCTTTTGCATGTGGCTGTCCAGTTTGCCCAATGCCATTTTTTGAAGAGACTGTCTTTTCCCTATTGGATATTCTTGGCTAAAAGAGCCAAGAGTCATAATTAATTGCCAATATAAGTGTGGGTTCATGTCTGGGCTCTTTATTCCATTCCATACATCTGTGTGTCTGTTTTTATAGCAGTACAAAACTGTTTTAATTACTATAGTTTTGTAGTATAGTTTGAAATCAGAAAGTATGATACCTTCAGTTTTGTTCTTTCTCAAGATTTCTTTGGCTATTCGAGGTCTTTTGTGGTTCCACACAAAGTTTAGATTTATTTGTTCTAGTTCTGTGAAAAATGACATCAGAATTTTGATAGAAATTGCACTGAATCTATAGATTGCTTTGAGTAATATGGGCATTTTAATAGTATTAATTCTTCCAATCCATAAGTATTAAATATTTTTCCATTTATTTGTGTTTTCTTAAATTTCTTTCAACAATGTCTTATAGTTTTCAGTGTATATGTCTTTCATCTTCTTGGTTAAATTTATTCCTAGTTTTTTTTTTTTTGATGCAATTGTAAATGGGATTGTTTCCTTAATTTCTCTTTCTCATGGTTTGTTATTAGTGCCTAGAAACGCAAAAGAGTTCTGTATATTGATTTTGTATCCTGCAAATTTACTGAACTTTACTGAATTACTAGTTCTAACAGTGTTTTTGTGGAGTATTTAGGGTTTTCTATATATAGTACCCTGTTATCTATAAATAGTGAGATTTTTACTTCTTCCTTTGAAATTCAGATGACTTTCTTTTCTTTTTCTTGCCTAATTGCTGTTGCTTGGACTTTCAATACCATGTTGAGTAAAAGAGCCAAGAGTGGGCATCCTTCTCTTGTTTCTGATTTTAGAGGAAAAGCTATCAGTTTTTCACCATTGAGTATACTGTTAGCTGTGGGTCTGTCATATATGGCCTTTATTATGTTGAGGGTCTTTATTATGTTGCGGTATATTCCCTATATACCCACTTTGTTGAGAGTTTTTAATCATAAATGGATGTTGAATTTTGTCAAATGCTTTTTCTGCATCTATTGAGAGGATCATATGATTTTTATCCTTCATTTTACTAATGTGGTGTATCATTTTGACTGATTTGCAAATGTTGAACCATCCCTGTACTCCTGAAGTAAATTCCATGTGATCATGGTGTTAGATCATTTAAATATATTGTTGAACTTGGTTTGCCAATATTTTTTTGAAGAGTTTTGCATTTATGTTCATCATGAACATTAGCCTGTAATTTTTTTTTGTGGCATCTTTGTCTGGTTTTGGTATCAGGGTAATATTGGCTTTGCAGAATGAGTTTGGAAGTGTTTCCAGGTATTTCATTTCTTTAAAGCATTGAGAAGGTTAGGTATTAAATCTTCTTTGAATGTTTGGTAAAATTAACCACTGAAGCCATCTGGCGCTGGACTTTTGTTTGTTGGGAGGGTTATAAGAAAATTATTATTCCTGATTCAATCTCCTCATGAATAATTGGTTTATTCAGATTTTCTATTTTTTCATGATTCAGTCTTGGAAGGTTGTATATTACAGGAATTTATCGATATTTTTATAGGTTGTCCTATTGGTTGGTGTACGATTGTTCATGGTAGTCCCTTATGATGTTTAAAAAATTTTCTGTTATCAGTTGTAACTCCTCCTCTTTCGTTTCTGATTTTATTTATTTGAGCCCTCTCTCTTTTTTGCTTGGTGAGTCTAGCTAAAGGTTTGTCAATTTGGTTTATCTTTTCAAAGAATCAGCTCTTTGTTTCATTGACATTTTCTAATTTTTAAAGTCTCCCTTTCATTTATTTCCACTCTGATCTCTATTATTTCTTTCTACTACCTCTGGGCTTTGTTTGTTCTTTTCTTTTTCTGGTTTCCTTAAGTGTAAAGTTATTTGAGATTTTTTTTTTTTATTTCTTGAGGTAAGCCTGCATTACTATGAACTTCCCTCTTAAAACTACTTTGTTGCATCTCATAGGTTTTAGAATATTTTATTTCCATTTTCATTTATCTCAAAATAGTTTTTGATTTTCCCTTTGAATTTTTTAAATTGACCCATTGGTTGTTCAGTAGCATGTTGTTTAATCTCCACATATTTGTGATTTTTTTCCAATTTTCTTCCTGCAATTGATTTCTAGTTTCATGACTTTGTGGTCAGAAGAGATGCTTGAACTTCTCATATCAGACAAAATAGACTTTAAAATAAAGACTATTACAAGAGACAAAGATGGACACTACTTAATGATCAAGGGATCAATCCAAGAAGAAGATATAACAATTGTAAATATTTATGCACCCAACATAGGAGCACCTCAATATATGAGGCAAAGGCTAACAGCCATAAAAGGGGAAACTGACAGTAAAACAATCATAGTAGGGGATTTTAACACCCAACTTTCACCAATGGACAGATCATCCAAAATGAAAATAAATAAGGAAACACAAGCTTTAAATGATACATTAAACAAGATGGACTTGATTGATATTTATAGGACATTCCATCCAAAAACAACAGAATACACTTTCTTCTCAAGTGCTCATGCAATATTCTTCAGGATAAGTCATATCTTGGGTCACAAATCAAGCCTTGGTAAATTTAAGAAAATTGAAATCATAGCAAGTATCTTTTCTGACCACAATGCTATGAGACTAGATATCAATTACAGGAAAAAATCTGTAAAAAATACAAACACATGGAGGCTAAACAATACACTACTAAATAACCAAGAGATCACTGAAGAAATCAAAGAGGAAATCAAAAAATACCCAGAAACAAATTACAATGAAAACAAGATGACCCAAAACCTATGGGATGCAGCAAAAGCAATTCTAAGAGGGAAGATTATAGCAATACAATCCTACCTCAGGAAACAAGAAACATCTCAAATAAACAACCTAACCTTACACTTAAAGCAATTAGATAAAGAAGAACAAAAAATGCTGAAGTTAGCAGAAGGAAACAAATCATAAAGATCAGATCAGAAATAAATGAAAAAGAAATGAAGCAAACAATAGCAAAGATCAAAAAAACTAAAAGCTTGTTCTCTGAGAAGATAAACAAAATTGATAAACCATTAGCCAGACTCATCAAGAAAAAAAGGGAAAGGACTCAAATCAATAGAATTAGAAATGAAAAAGGAGAAGTAACAACCGACACTGCAGAAATAGAAAGGATCAGGAGAGATTACTACAAGCAACTATATGCCAATAAAATGGACAACCTGGAAGAAATGGACAAATTCTTAGAAAAGCACAACCTTCTGAGACTGAACCAGGAAGAAACAGAAAGTATAAACAGACTGAACACAAGCACTGAAATTGAGACTGTGATTAAAAATTTTCCAACAAACAAAAGTCCAGGAACAGACGGATTCACAGGCAAATTCTATCAAATATTTAGAGAAGAGCTAAGACCTATCCTTCTCAAACTCGTCCAAAATATAGCAGAGGGAGGAACACTCCCAAACTCATTCTACGAGACCACCATCACCCTGATACCAAAACAGAAAAAGATATCACAAAGAAAGAAAGCTACAGGCCAATATCACTGATGAATGTAGATGCAAAAATCCTCAACAAAATACTAGCAAGCAGAATCCAACAGCACATTAAAAGGATCATACATCATGATCAAGTGGGGTTATCCCAGGAATGCAAGGATTATTCAATATACACAAATCAATCAATGTGGTACACCATATTAACTAATTGAAGGATAAAAACAATATGATCATCTCAATTGAGGCAGAAAAATCTTCTGACAAAATTCAACACCCATTTATGATAAAAACCCTCCAGAAAGTAGGCATAGAGGGAACATACGTCAACATAATAAAGGCCATATATGACAAACCCACAGCCAACATCGTTCTCAATGGTGAAAAACTGACACCATTTCCTCTAAGATCAGGAACAATACAAGGTTGTCCACTGTCACCACTATTATTCAAAATAGTTTTGGACGTTTAAGCCACAGCAATCAGAGAAGAAAAAGAAATAAAAGGAAATCAAATCAGAAAAAAAGAAGTAAAGTGGCCACTGTTTCCAGATGACATGATACTCTAAATAAAGAATCCTAAAGATGCTACCAGAAAACTACTAGAGCTAATCAATGAATTTGGTAAAGTAGCAGGATACAAAATTAATGCACAGAAATCTCTTACATTCCTATACACTTATGATGAAAAATCTGAAAGAGATATTAAGGAAACACTCTCATTTACCATTGCAACAAAAAGAATAAAATACCTAGGAATAAACCTACCTAAGGAGACAAAAGACATGTATGCAGGAAACTATAAGACACCAATGAAAGAAATTAAAGATGATACAAATAGATGGAGAGATATACCATGTTCTTGGATTGGAAGAATCAACATTGTGAAAATGATTATACTACCCAAAGCAATCTACAGATTCAATGCAATCCTTATCAAACTACCAATGACACTTTTCACAGAACCAGAACAAAATATTTCACAATTTGTATGGAAACACAAAAGACCCCGAATAGCCAAAGCAATCATGAGGAAGAAAAACGGAGCTGGAGGAATCAGGCTCCCGGACTTCAGACTATACTACAAAGCTACAGTAATCAAGACAGTATGGTACTGGCACAAAAACAGAAATATAGATCAATGGAACAGGAGAGAAAGCCCAGAGATAATCTGACACACCTATGGTCTCCTTATTTTTGATAAAGGAGGCAAGAATATACAATAGAGAAAAGACAGCCTCTTCAAAAAGTGGTGCTGGGAAAAATGGACAGCTACATGTAAAAGAATGAAATTAGAACACTCCCTAACACTATACACAAAAGTAAACTCAAAGTAGATTAAAGACCTAAATGTAAGTCCAGACACTATAAAACTCTTAGAGGAAAACTTAGGCAGAACACTCTATGACATAAATCACAGAAAGATCTTTTTTGACCCACCTCCTAGAGAAATGGAAATAAAAACAAAAATAAACAAATGGGACCTAATGAAGCTTAAAAGCTTTTGCACAACAAAGGAAACCATAAAGAAGATGAAAAGACAACCCTCAGAATGGGAGAAAAATATTTGCAAATGAAACAACTGACAAAGGATTAATCTCCACAATTTACAAGTAGCTCATGCAGCTTCATATAAAAAAACAAACAACCCAATCCAAAAATGGGCAGAACACCTAAATAGACATTTCTCCAAATTAGATATACAGATAGCCAACAAACACATGAAAGAATGCTCAACATCACTAATCATTAAAGAAAGGCAAATCAAAAGTACAATGAGGTATCACCTCACACCAGTCAGAATGGCCATCATCAAAAAATCTACAAATAATAAATGCTGGAGAGGGTGTGGAGAAAAGGGAACCCTCCTGCACTGTTGGTGGGAATGTAAATTGATACAGCCACTATTGAGAACAGTATAGAAGTTCCTTAAAGAACTAAAAATAGAACTACCATACGACCCAGCAATCCCACTATTGGGCATATACCCAGAGAAAACCATAATCAAAAAGAATCATGTACCACAATGTTCATTGCAGCTCTATTTACTACAGCCAGGACATGGAAGCAGCCTAAGTGTCCATCGACAGAAGAATGGATAAAGAAGATGTGACACATATATACAATAGAGTATTATTCAGCCATAAAAAGAAACAAAATTGAGTTATTTGTTGTGATGTGGATGGACCTAGAGTCTGTCATACAGAGTGAAGTAAGTCAGAACGAGAAAAACAAATACTTTATGCTAATACATATATATGGAATCTAAAGAAAAAAAAATAATGGTTATGAAGAACCTAAGGGCAGGACTGGAATAAAGAGACATGTAGAGAATGGAGTTGAGGACACGGGGAGGGGGAAGGGTAAGCTGGGACAAAGTGAGAGAGTGGCATGGACATATATACACTACCAAATGTAAAATAGATAGTTAGTGGGAAGCAGCCACATAGCACAGGATTAGCTCAGTGTTTGTGACCACCTAGGGGTGGGATAGGGAAGGTGGGAGGGAGATGCAAGAGGGAGGAGATATGGGGGTATATGTATACGTATAGCTGATTCACTTTGTTATAAAGCAGAAACTAACACACCATTGTAAAGCAATTATACGCCAATAAAGATGTTAAAAAAAAATAATGCAGGTATGTGTACAAGGGATGTCTCCTACAGCACTGTCTGAAGTAACAACAACCAAAAATGATGTAAAAATGGACACAGTATGAATGTCCATTAATAAGGGAAGAGATAAGTGCATTCAGTGTAGTGATTGAATTGAAAACTATGCAGCCATGAACGAGAATGAAGTAGACCTCAGTGCACTGATGCAAAGAAATACCTATTACATATGGTTAAATTTGAAAGCAATTTAAGGAGTGATATGCATGGCACCGTTTCAACGTTTGAAGAAAAAGCAATACGTATATAAATATATCTATCGAAGCACAGGAAACAGATGAGAAAGATACATATCAAACCGTCATCCTGTCATCAATCGTTCTAAGGAGTGGGATGAGGACTGTGGAGGAATTTTATTAATTTATTAAATAATTAATTTAATTTAATTTATTTATTTAATTATTTAATTTATTAATTTTATTAATGCAAATAATTTTAAAAGGTGTGGAATTATGAGAGACTATTCTCATTTTTTTCACATGCTTTTTAAGTCCATTTTGAGGCGAAATTAGAGTTGATTTTTTTTTTAATTATTATTTATTTATTTATTTTTATTTATTTTTGGCTGTGTTGGGTCTTCGTTTCTGTGCGAGGGCTTTCTCTAGTTGCGGCAAGCGGGGGCCACTCTTCATCACGGTGCGCGGGCCTCTCACTGTAGCGGCCTCTCTTGTTGCGGAGCACAGGCTCCAGATGCGCAGGCTCAGTAGTTGTGGCTCACGGGCCCAGTTGCTCCGCGGCATGTGGGATCTTCCCAGACCAGGGCTCGAACCCGTGTTCCCTGCATTGGCAGGCAGATTCTTAACCACTGCGCCACCAGGGAAGCCCTAGAGTTGATTTTTAATAATAAAATTCAATACCTCCAAAAATAATTGCTTTGAGCTCCTCCCTGAGCCTCACTCTCCTCCGTCTTTAGTGAAACCTGGTGGAAAAGAATGAGACGCCTTGTGCCTGGGACCAGGCTGTCTCACCAAATGACCAAAGGACAGGTAGAGTCCTGAATTCAACCAAGTAGCCAAGGACACACGTGACTGTGGGCTGGTTACCGGCGTGGTGTCATCAGAGCACCTCGTCTGGTTCTCTCCTCTGACTGCACACACCCCGCCTGCCTTCTGAAGCTACCAAGGCTCCCAGACAGCTCCGCATTCCCGGAACACATTCACACCCTTCATCCAGCCATTCCTCCATCTGTTCACTCATCATTGACTGAGTCCCAGTGATGAGCCAGGCATGCATGGTGCTAGGTGTTGGTGGTGTAGTGATAGAAAGGTAGAGCCCCTGGCCTCAATGGAAGGGGCCGGGTTGGGGCGTCATATAAGGACATAGAGGAGAGAGTCATGTAAGTATAGCTGTGTACTCACACATTTCAGAGCTAAGCAGAAGATGGTCCAGCATTCACTGAGGGTCTGGAACAAGGTGGGTACTACTCTCTAGTCCCTCACTGGGTACACTGACTTCCCCTCACAGCACTGTGGCAGCATTCAGGACAAGGACTCTTTCTGTGTCTTTGTCCTCTGGCACCTGTCAGCACAGGCCGGGCAGCAGGTGAGGAAGTTGCTCTATGTCAGCAGTGGTGGGAGGAGAGCATCGGGCCGTTTGCCCACTTCTTGTTTTCCCAGCTCCCATGTCAGATTTGAGCATCTCGGATTTGAGCTCCCTCCCTCAGTCCTTCCAGAAAAACACTTCTCTTCCTTCTCTTCCCTCCCTCCCTCCCCCTTTGTCTTTATCTCTTTCTTTGTCTTTCTCCTTCCTTCCTTCCTTCCTTCCTTCCTTCCTTCCTTCCTTCCTTCCTTCCTTTCTTCCTTCCTTCCTTCCTTCCTTCCTTCCTTCCTTCCTTCCTTCTTTCTCTTTCTTTCCCTTTCTTTCTTTCTTTTTCTTTCTTTCTTTCTTTTTTTCTTTCTTTCTTTCTTTCTTTCTTTCTTTCTTTCTTTCTTTCTTTCTCTTTCTTTCTTTCTTTCTTTCCTTCTTTCTTTCTTTTCTTTCCTCCCTCTCTCCCTCCCTCCCTCCTTCCTTCCTTCCTTCTCTCCCTCCCTCCCTCCCTTCCTTCCTTCCTTCCTTCCTTCCTTCTTTCCTTCCTTCCTTCCTCTCTCTCTCTCCCTGCAGCTCTGTCTTCAGTATTTGAGAACTGATGGAGTCTGAGAGTTCTGATAATCTAACACTCCCTAGTGTCAGAGGCGGACCCAGAGGCCGAATGTGGCCATCACTTGCTCCAGCCCTCATGTTTTGCTGTGGACAGGAGCAGGGCAGGGGACCTGAGCCGCAGCTGGAGTGAAGAGGGCGTACCGTGCCCCCTGCCTCCACTCAGTGCAGGGCAGTGCGGGAGCATGACTGAGGGCCAGGTCCAGGGAGTGGCAAACTAGGGGTCAGTTGTTCTAGAGGGAAGTTCTAACGATTTAGGGCTGAAATCATGTAACTGAAAAGAAAACATGTTCAAGAGGTTGCTGTGAGTCCTCAGTACCTATAAGAAAAAAATTTTATTTCCTTTTCCTTAAAGTGAATTTTCTCTGTAGTTTGGGGTTGTCAGGAGAGCTCCCTAATCTCAAGGCTGTGACTGGCTGAGTGGGTCCTCTCACCTCGAGGTCACCAGCCATAACTGTCCCCAGGGGACAGTCAGAGATGTGCTTCCGCCTAGCAACCTGTGGAACACAGAAATGAGGCTGGGTCAGCAGCTGGTGGACAAGGGCCTGCGCCTGGGGTAGTCCTGCGCTTGGGGTGGCCCTGCCCTCGTGAGGTGGGAAGCGCGGACCAGCTCTGCAGTGTGGATCAGACATACTCCGCACTGGGCCTTGGTCTCCCCATTTGTAAGATGAGGGACTTGGACTGGATGATCCCAAGACCCGCTGCCCTGATCATGCAGGGCTCTGACAGGGTATGGCAGCGTGTGGGGGAGGAGGGGGAATGGGAGGGGAGAGGAAGGAGGAGGGAGGTGAGATGGGCGTCCTGGTGCTCAGCTGTTGCGTACCCTCCTCCTGCCCCACTGAACTGGGGCTCTAGGTGACATCTCACCACACCCGTGGCTGACCTGATTGCCCTGAGCCCACCTTTCCATCCCCTCCTGAATCTTCCCCATGGAGAGACACTTCAGACCTCCCTTTCTCAAAGCCTCCAGTGACAGTTGGCTCATCCTGCGCCAAGGGCTACCTCTGCCCCATGGTCTCTGCATGTCCCATGGGCTCTAAGCTGAGGTCTTTGCACAGTGTCACAGGGGTGTGTTCAGCACTGCCTGCCTCTTGGGGTCCTCCCTCAAACAGCTTTCCTCCCTGGGTACATGGGGCCAGCCATCATCCCTGCCACCATCAGGCACTGAGACTGAGAGTGGTCTCCAGGGACTCTGGGTCCCTCTGTTCCAGGGCACCTTGCTCCCAGCCAGTTGCTAGGCCTCTGAGCAACGTGCCTTGTAAAAGGAGGACACACCTTGGAGGTTCACAGTGTAATTTTGTTCAGGGTGGCATATGATTTTAGGTGTTGCACCAACAAAGGAGTTAAAAACCACTGAAGCCCACAGAGGAACAAGAGTGGCTTTCTTTGAAAGGCTCTCAGTCCTTCTGATGAGCTCAGGGAGGAAGTCTGCATTTGTGCTGGTCTCTATGGCCTCCCTAACTCCAGCTAACGTTCTTTATTTATTATTTTTTTGTTCATTTTTAAACTTTTTATTTCATATTGAAGTAGAGTTGATTAACAATGTTGTGTTAGTTTCAGGTGTACAGCAAAGTGATTCAGTTATACATATACACGTATCTATTCTTTTTCAAATTCTTTTCCCATTTAGGTTGTTACATAATACTGAGCAGAGTTCCCTGTGCTCTACAGTAGGTCCTTGTTGGTTATCCATTTTAAATATAGCAGTGTGTACATGTCAGTCCCATACAGCTAATGTTCCTTTTTAACAAATAAACAGTGAGCTCTAGGCTCAGAACCTTCAGTGGGAAATGTTCAAATACTAATGTCTGGCTTTTGTTATATACTTTCACAATTACCATCTCTTTATGGTAAATGAGACCGGTTTTCCATTTAATAGCAGTATACAAAGTTTAAAACTTTTAAATGGATTCACATAAGAGACAGAAAAGAAGTTGACTTGGATAAAGATTATTCCAGCTGAGGCTTGGCTGTGCCTGCAGTTTGGGAAAGCTCAATGCAGAGAGGGTGGGAACTCTCCAAAGGCAATAATCTCTACCCTCATGGGTTGGATCAAAAGGGCCCTCCAGGTACCCATTTTATCTTGGCCCCCATTCCTTCTCCCCAGCTTTCCAATTCCCTAACTCCTTATCCCAGCCTTCAATATTTGTGTTGGTCCTCCTGCCATGCTTGGGTGGTCTCTGGTTTATCAACCCCAGCCTTCTTCATTTTGGGTCCTAGAATCAGCTGTGGAGTAAGCCTGGTGGAAACAGACCCCATGCTATCAGCTTCAGCTCCACAGAACACCCCTCACCATCCCCACTCTCCCAGTCTCTTCACCAAGGCAGCCCACCACCCAGAGAAGTAGTTACTTCCGATGGCGTTGGCTTCCCAATGTGTATGGCAGACCCATCTAACCAACATAGCTGAGGATCTTCACTTAGGGGTCACAGTGGGTCAGTTACCTATCTCAGAAAGTGTTTTGAAAATAATATGTAAATGATCTATGAAGATTCTTGAATGAAGGTGACAAAAATATAACTTAAAAATGCAGCAGTTGCTGATGTTCATGGTCAGATTCCTTGCATTTTCACTTGGGCCATGTCTTAGACTCATTCTTGCTGTAAGCTTGAGTTCTGATACCTGTCTTCCCTCTTCTGGCACCAGTACCAGGCTTTGCCTCTTTGCTACTTTCATCAGTTCTGCTGACAGCACCAGTTATAAACAACCTACCCCAACAGGAAGTTCACTGGGATAAATGAAGGTGCTCAGTTAATATTAGCTGAGTGAATGGATAAGCTCCATGCAAGGTTTCAATCATAATTGTTGCTTGATGCTTTTGCAGAAGATGGAAAGTTCCAGCAGTTATCTGGGGCAGCATGGCAAGCTGAACAGACCCAGTTAGACCTTTTGGTTTTAATTTCAGTTTGATGAAATAATTCCACAAGGAAACAGTGCAAATTTGAAGGTTTGAACTTAAGGCCCCCAAAGAAATCATTTCTTTATTACATTGCAAGTTAATATTTTCTTTCCATGTCCTGTTTGCCTACATAAGCAAAACTATCATTTGTACTGCTTTGCAAGAAAGAAAAAACTTTAATCACACTCAAACTCATAATCACATTCAAATTGAGTAAGTTTAAATTGGAGATTCAAAGTCTACCAGACTTTCTAATTATGTGTATATATGTATTTTTCCCTCATGGAAATCTGTATATTTTCATGCTTTGCAACCTTTCTGTTCAAAAAGATATTGTGAACATCTTTCCATATGAGTAGATCCAAAACTACCACACTAATTACTCACTATTGAAATTTTAGATTGTTTCCATTTTTTCTTTTATAGCAAATAATATTGTGTTGAACATTCTTGCCCTCTACTATTGGAAAATTAGGTTCTTAGCAATTTTCAAAAATGTTCTAAATAGCACTTTATGAACAATATGCTAAGAACATCTTTACACACTTATCTAAGTATTTTTTACTATAAATTTCTAGTAGCTGGGTTGCTCACCAAAGAAAAATGTACTTTTTTAAATGACTTTGGTAACTTATCAAATTGCTTTTCAGTAATATTGTAACAATTTATATATCCATGGGCAAAATATAAATGTACCTAATTCCTCACATACTCACTTGCATTGTGTATTATTTTAAAATGTTCTCAATTTGATAAGTGAAAGTGGTGTTTTTTCATTGTTTCAAAATATTTCCTTGATTACTTGTGTAGTCCTTGGATTTATTGGTTATTCATTTTTCTATTTTAGTAAATAGTCTTTTTATACATTGGTCTATTTTTTTTTCTATTGGAGTAGCCACTTTCTTTATCTACCCTTTGTCTACTTCATGTGTTCTTTTTTTTTTTTAACATCTTTATTGAAGTATAATTGCCTTACAATAGCGTGTTAGCTTCTGCTTTATAACAAAGTGAATCAGTTATACATATACAATATGTTCCCATTTCTCTTCTCTCTTGCATCTCCCTCCCTCCCACCCTCCCCATCCCACCCCTCTAGGTGGTCACAAAGCACCGAGCTGATCTCCCTGTGCTATGCAGCTGCTTCCCACTAGTTATCTATCTTACATTTGGTAGTGTATATATGTCCATGACACTCTCTTACCCTGTCACATCTCACCCCACCCCCTCCCCATATCCTCAAGTCCATTCTCTAGTAGGTCTGTGTCTTTATTCCCGTCTTGCCACTAGGTTCTTCATGGCCTTTTTTTTTTTTCCCCTTAGATTCCGTATAAATGTGTTAGCATACTGTATTTGTTTTTCTCTTTCTGACTTACTTCACTCTGTATGACAGACTCTAACTCCATCCACCTCATTACAAATACCTCCATTTCATTTCTTTTTATGGCTGAGTAATATTCCATTGTATACATGTGCCACATCTTCTTTATCCATTCATCTGTCGATGGACACTTAGGTTGCTTCCATGTCCTGGCTATTGTAAATAGAGCTGCAATGAACATTTTGGTACATGACTCTTTTTGACCTATGGTTTTCTCAGGGTATATGCCCAGTAGTGGGATTGCTGGGTCGTATGGTAGTTCTATTTGTAGTTTTTTAAGGAACCTCCATACTGTTCTCCATAGTGGCTGTATCAATTTACATTCCCACCAACAGTGCAAGAGGGTTCCCTTTCCTCCACACCCTCTCCAGCATTTATTGTTTCTAGATTTTTTGATGATGGCCATTCTGACCGGTGTGAGATGATATCTCATTGTAGTTTTGATTTGCATTTCTCTGATGATTAATGATGTTGAGCATTCTTTCATGTGTCTGTAGGCCATCTGCATATCTTCTTTGGAGAAATGTCTATTTAGATCTTCTGCCCATTTTTGGATTGGGTTGTTCGTTTTTTTGTTATTGAGCTGCATGAGCTGCTTGTAAATCTTGGAGATTAATCCTTTGTCAGTTGCTTCATTTGCAAATATTTTCTCCCATTCTGAGGGTTGTCTTTTGGTCTTGTTTATGGTTTCCTTTGCTGTGCAAAAGCTTTTAAGTTTCATTAGGTCCCATTTGTTTATTTGTGTTCTTATTTCCATTTCTCTGGGAGCTGGGTCACAAAGAATCTTGCTGTGACGTATGTCATAGAGTGTTCTGCCTATGTTTTCCTCTAAGAGTTTGATAGTGTCTGCCCTTACACTTAGGTCTTTAATCCATTTTGAGTTTATTTTTGTGCATGGTGTCAGGGAGTGTTCTAATTTCATACTTTTACATGTTCCTGTCCAATTTTCCCAGCACCACTTATTGAAGAGGCTGTCTTTTCTCCACTGTATATGCTTGCCTCCTTTATCAAAGATAAGTTGACCATATGTGTGTGGGTTTATCTCTGGGCTTTCTATCCTGTTCCATTGATCTATATTTCTGTTTTTGTGCCAGTACCAAACTGTCTTGATTACTGAAGCTTTGTAATATAGTCTGAAGTCAGGGAGCCTGATTCCCCCAGCTCCATTTTTCGTTCTCAAGATTGCTTTGGCTATTCGGGGTCTTTTGTGTTTCCATACAAATTGTGAAATTTTTTGTTCTAGTTCTGTGAAAAATGCCAGTGGTAGTTTGATAGGGATTGCATTGAATCTGTAGATTGCTTTGGGTAGTAGAGTCATTTTCACAATGTTGATTCTTCCAATCCAGGAACATGGTATATCTCTCCATCTATTTGTATCATCTTTAATTTCTTTCATCAGTGTCTTATAATTTTCTGCATACAGGTCTTTTGTCTCCTTAGGTAGGTTTATTCCTAGATATTTTATTCTTTTTGTTGCAATGGTAAATGGGAGTGTTTTCTTAATTTCACTTTCAGATTTTTCGTCATTAGTGTATAGAAATGCAAGAGATTTCTGTGCATTAATTTTGTATCCTGCTACTTTACCAAATTCATTGATTAGCTCTAGGAGTTTTCTGGTAGCATCTTTAGGATTCTCTATGTATAGTATCATGTCATCTGCAAATAGTGACAGCTTTACTTATTCTTTTCTGATTTGGATTCCTTTTATTTCTTTGTCTTCTCTGATTGCTGTGGCTAGGACTTCCAGAACTATGTTGAATAATAGTGGTGAGAGTGGGCAACCTTGTCTTGTTCCTGATCTTAGTGGAAATGGTTTCAGTTTTTCACCATTGAGGACAATGTTGGCTGTGGGTTTGTCATATATGGCCTTTATTATGTTGAGGAAAGTTCCCTCTATGCCTACTTTCTGCAGGGCTTTTATCATAAATGGGTGTTGAATTTTGTCGAAAGCTTTCTCTGCATCTATTGAGATGATCATATGGTTTTTCTCCTTCAACTTGTTAATATGGTGTATCACATTGATTGATTTGCGTATATTGAAGAATCCTTGCATTCCTGGGATAAACCCCACTTGATCATGGTGTATGATCCTTTTAATGTGCTGTTGGATTCTGTTTGCTAGTATTTTGTTGAGGATTTTTGCATCTATGTTCATCAGTGATATTGGCCTGTAGTTTTCTTTCTTTGTGACATCTTTGTCTGGTTTTGGTATCAGGGTGATGGTGGCCTCGTAGAATGAGTTTGGGAGTGTTCCTCCCTCTGCAATATTTTGGAAGAGTTTGAGAAGGATAGGTGTTAGCTCTTCTCTAAATGTTTGATAGAATTCACCTGTGAAGCCATCTGGTCCTGGGCTTTTGTTTGTTGGAAGGTTTTTCATCACAGTTTCAATTTCAGTGCTTGTGATTGGTCTGTTCATATTTTCTATTTCTTCCTGGTTCAGTCTCGGCAGTTTGTGCATTTCTAAGAATCTGTCCATTTCTTCCAGGTTGTCCATTTTATTGGCATAGAGTTGCTTGTAGTAATCTCTCATGATCTTTTGTATTTCTGCAGTGTCAGTGGTTACTTCTCCTTTTTCATTTCTAATTCTATTGATCTGGGTCTTCTCCCTTTTTTTCTTGATGAGTGTGGCTAATTGTTTATCAATTTTGTTTATCTTCTCAAAGAACCAGCTTTTAGTTTCATTGATTTTTGCTATTGTTTCCTTCATTTCTTTTTCATTTATTTCTGACCTGATCTTTATAATTTCTTTCCTTCTGCTGGCTTTGGGGTTTTTTTGTTCTTCTTTCTCTAATTGCTTTAGGTGCAAGGTTAGGTTGTTTATTCGAGATGTTTCCTGTTTCTTGAGGTAGGCTTGTATTGCTATAAACTTCCCTCTTAGCACTGCTTTTGCTGCGTCCCATAGGTTTTGGGTCGTCGTGTCTCCGTTGTCATTTGTTTCTAGGTATTTTTTGATTTCCCCTTTGATTTCTTCAGTAATCACTTCGTTATTAAGTAATGTATTGTGTAGCCTCCATGTGTTTGTATTTTTTACAGATCTTTTCCTGTAATTGATATCTAGTCTCATAGCGTTGTGGTCGGAAAAGATACTTGATACAATTTCAATTTTCTTAAATTTACCAAGGCTTGATTTGTGACCCAAGATATGATCTATCCTGGAGAATGTTCCATGAGCACTTGAGAAAAATGTGTATTCTGTTGTTTTTGGGTGGAATGTCCTATAAATATCAATTAAGTCCATCTTGTTTAATGTATCATTTAAAGCTTGTGTTTCCTTATTTATTTTCATTTTGGATGATCTGTCCATTGGTGAAAGTGGGGTGTTAAAGTCCCCTACTATGATTGTGTTGCTGTCGATTTCCCCTTTTATGGCTGTTAGTATTTGCCTTATGTATTGAGGTGCTCCTATGTTGGGTGCATAAATATTTACAATTGTTATACCTTCCTCTTGGATCGATCCCTTGATCATTATATAGTGTCCTTCTTTGTCTCTTGTAATAGTCTTTATTTTAAAGTCTATTTTCTCTGATATGAGAATTGCTACTCCAGCTTTCTTTTGATTTCCATTTGCATGGAATATCTTTTTCCATCCCCTCACTTTCAATCTGTATGTGTCTCTAGGTCTGAAGTGGGTCTCTTGTAGACAGCATATATATGGGTCTTGGTTTTGTATCCATTCAGCCAGCCTGTGTCTTTTGGTGGGAGCATTTAATCCATTTACATTCAAGGTAATTATCGATATGTATGTTCCTATTCCCATTTTCTTAAATGTATTGGGTTTGTTATTGTAGGTGTTTTCCTTCTCTTGTGTTTCTTGCCTAGAGAAGTTCCTTTAGCATTTGTTGTAAAGCTGGTTTGGTGGTGCTGAACTCTCTCAGCTTTTGCTTGTCTGTAAAGGTTTTAATTTCTCCATCGAATCTGAATGAGATCCTTGCTGGGTAGAGTAATCTTGGTTGTAGGTTTTTCTCCTTCATCACTTTAAGTATATCCTGCCACTCCCTTCTGGCTTGCAGAGTTTCTGCTGATAGATCAGATGTTAACCTTATGGGGATTCCCTTGTGTGTTATTTGTTTTTTTTCCCTTGCTGCCTTTAATATGTTTTCCTTATATTTAATTTTTGACAGTTTGATTAATATGTGTCTTGGCGTGTTCCTCCTTGGGTTTATCCTGTATGGGACTCTCTGTGCTTCCAGGACTTGATTAACTATTTCCTTTCCCATATTAGGGAAGTTTTCAACTATAATCTCTTCAAAAATTTTCTCAGTCCCTTTCTTTTTCTCTTCTTCTTCTGGTACCCCTATAATTCGAATGTTGGAGCGTTTAATGTTGTCCCAGAGGTCCCTGAGACTGTCCTCAGTTCTTTTCATTCTTTTTTCTTTATCCTGCTCTGTAGTAGTTATTTCCACCATTTTATCTTCCAGGTCACTTATCCTTTCTTCTGCCTCAGTTATTCTACTATTGATCCCATCTAGAGTATTTTTAATTTCATTTATTGTGTTCTTCATCATTGCTTGGTTCCTCTTTAGTTCTTCTACATCCTTGTTAAATGTTTCTTGCATTTTGTCTATTCTATTTCCAAGATTTTGGATCATCCTTACTATCATTATTCTGAATTCTTTTTCAGGTAGACTACCTATTTCCTCTTCATTTGTTAAGTCCAGTGTGTTTTGAGCCTGCTTCTTCATCTGCTGTGTGTTTTTCTGTCATCTCATTTTGCCTATCTTCCTGTGTTTGGGGTCTCCTTTTCACAGGCTGCAGGTTCGTAGTTCCCGTTGTTTTTGGTATCTGTCCCCAGTGGCTAAGGTTGGTTCAGTGGGTTGTGTAGGCTTCCTGGTGGAGGGAACTAGTGCCTGAGTTCTGGTGGATGAGGCTGGATCTTGTCTTTCTGGTGGGCACGTCCATGTCTGGTGGTGTATTTTGGGGTATCTGTGGCCTTATTATGATTTTAGGCAGCCTCTCTGCTAATGGATGGGGTTGTGTTCCTGTCTAGCTAGTTGTTTGGCATAGGGTGTCCAGCACTGTAGCTTGCTGGTCGTTGGGTGAAGCTGGGTCTTGATGTTGAGATGGAGATCTCTGGGAGATTTTTGCCGTTTGGTATTACGTGGAGCTGGGAGGTCTCTTGTGGACCAGTGTTCTGAAGTTGGCTCTCCCACCTCAGAGGCACGGTCCTGATGCCTGGCTGGAGCACCAAGAGCCTTTCGTCCACACAGCTCAGAGTAAAAGGGAGAAAAAATAGAAAGAAAGAAAGAAAGAGGCTATAATATAGTGAAGTAAAATAAAGCTATTGTAAAGCAAAGCTATACAGACAAAATCTCACCCAGAAGCATATACATATACACTCACAAAAAAAAGGAAAAGGGGAAAAATTAATATCTCCTGCTCCCAGAGTCCCCCTCCTGAATTTGGGATGATTCGTTGTCTATTCAGGTATTCCACAGATGCAGGTACATCAAGTTGTTTGTGGAGTTTTAATCCGCTGCTTCTGAGGCTGCTGGGAGAGATTTCCCCTTCTCTTCCCTGTTCGCACAGCTCCTGGGGTTCAGCTTTGGATTTGGACCCGCCTCTGAGTGTAGGTCGCCTGAGGGCGTCTGTTCCCCGCCCAGACAGGACGGGGTTAAAGGAGCAGCTGCTTCGGGGGCTCTGGCTCACCCAGGCCGCGGGGAGGGAGGGGTACAGAGGAGGCGGGGCGAGCCTGCGGCGGCCGAGGCCGGCGTGACGTTGCAGCAGCCTGAGGCGCGCAGTGCGTTCTCCCGGGGATGTTGTCCCCGGATCCCGGGACCCTGGCAGTGGCGGGCTGCACAGGCTCCCGGGAGGGGCGGTGTGGAGAGTGACCTGTGCTCACACACAGGCTTTTTGGAGGCGGCAGCAGCAGCCCCAGCGTCTCACGCCCGTCTCTGGGGTCCGCGCTGATCGCCGCGGCTCGCGCCCTTCTCTGGAGTTCGTTTAGGCGGCGCTCTGAATCCCCTCTCCTTGCGCGCAGCGAAACTAAGAGGCAAGAAAAAGTCTCTTGCCTCTTCGGCAGCTGCAGACTTTTTCCCCGGACTCCCTCCGGGCTAGCCGTGGTGCGCCAACCCCTTCAGGCTGTGTTCACGCTGCCAGCCCCAGTCCTCTCCCTGCGATCCGACCGAAGCCGAGCCTCAGATCCCAGCCCCGCCCGCCCTGGCGGGGGAGCAGACAAGCCTCTCGGGCTGGTGAGTGCTGCTCGGCGCCGAGCCTCTGTGCGGGAACCTCTCCGCTTTGCCCTCCGCACCCCTGTGGCTGCGCTCTCCTCCGTGGCTCTGAAGCTTCCCCCCTCCGCCCCCCGCAGTCTCCGCCCGCGAAGGGGCTCCTAGTGTGTGGAAACCTTTCCTCCTTCACAGCTCCCTCCCACTGGTGCAGGTGCCGTCCCTATTCTTTTGTCTCTGTTATTTCTTTTTTCTTTTGCCCTACCGAAGTACGGGTGGAGTTTCTTGCCTTTTTGGAGGTCGGACGTTTTCTGCCAGCGTTCAGTGGGTGTTCTGTAGGAGCAGTTCCACGTGTAGATGTATTTCTACTGTATCTGTGGGAAGGAAGGTGATCTCCGCGTCTTACTCTTCCGCCATCTTCCTCAGGACTCCATGTGTTCTTAGTTTGTGGTTTGTTTTTAATTTTTTGCCATATTTACATAATTATTATGTAATTAAATCTTTCACTTTTATTGCTTTATGGTTTCTGTTTTTGGCGTCATATTTTAAAAGGGCTTCCCTCTCCCAGAATGATAGAAATTTTTACCTGCAAATGTGTTCATTACTTTTGTGGGTTCATATTTTACACTTATATTTTTAAGGAAGTTAAATTTTTATAAGGTATGCATTAGGAACTTAATCATTTCTCCAAAATATTAGTTACTTTTTATGATATTAACTATCAAATAATCAATCTCTTCCTTATTATTTGAAGCACCGCTTATTATGTACTAAATTCTTATACTTGTGTTTATTTCTGGACATCATTTTCCACTGTTTTCCTTGTCTATTTTGGTGCTGCTGCCACACTATTTTGATTACTACAGATTTGTAATATGTTTTAGAATTTGATGGAACAAGGAGTCCTCTATGATTTTTTCTCTGCATGGTTTTACTTGTTTATTCTTTCATATGCGTTACAGAAGTTCTACACACACAGACATATACCATTAATACTGGTGTGGAATTACATTAAATTGGTAGACTAACTTGGAGCAAACTGCCACCTTAACAATATTGACTCTTGATTGGAACCAAGGATCTGATAAGGCTATTTATTCAGGTGTTTTAAAAACGTCTTTCAGCATTACTGAGGACCATATTCTATAAAATGACTCAAAGGGCCAAAATCTTGCCAATGATCCCTGGATTACCAATGCTGAATTTACTTACAGGCCCAGATAACTTTCTTAAAATGAGTACTAGAAGTCCAGAAATTGGAAGCTACTTAAGTAGAATGCCACTTTTGTGTTCACCCTAAAAAATAGAAGGACACTAATCTTGCCAAATATTTCAGGAGAGGTCATTTTTCTTTTAATCTAGGGTATCAGATTTATAGAAAAATATGATAGTATTAAGTCTTCACCTTTCCCCCTCTCATCTACATTTCATCCACCCTCCAAAAAAGTCCTCTGCAGTCACATTAGACGGTGATGGAGAAGGACAACGGTGACAGCATTCCAAATGAGAATTCTCAGTAATTCTCTGACAAGCCCCCACCGGCTGCCTGCAGCGGATTCAAGACCAGGATGTCCCATTTTGCACTCTATAATGTCATGTAATATGTACCCGCAGCCACTGGAATGAGGAGAATTTATGATGAGGACACAGGACTCCACGGAGGAGTTCCTTGCTTTTGCGGAAGTTGCGAGTTTCTCAAATTTGAGAGAGAGGAAGAGGTAGCTGCCCTTTGAATTAAACAACACAGCTGTTCAGGGCTCTAAATGACTATTTAATTTCCGACCAGATACAGGAACCAGGCCGTACCCCCAATTGAGGGCACGCCGACAAAATGGCCAAGTGTGATCCTTAATTTGTCAATAATGATTTTAGGCCATGACCCTTAATAGGACCCTGTCACTGGTGAGGTGATTTATGCCTCCTGTGATGACATCAGTACCAATAGTGCTGATAAAAGAACACTTATATTGGAGCAAACAGGATGATGAATGGAATCCGGGTCTTCTTAGTCATCTCATTACTGCCTCTCCTTCAGCACGGAGCTAATGTAGCGAGTCATCGCGCGTCTGGGGAGTAGTTTGGAGGCTGAATTTAATAGTGGAAGTGCGGAAAATGTACTGTCGCCCTGGGTCAGGAGTGGCAGAGGGTGCATTTTAAGTCTGTGTGTACAAGAAGAGGCAATTGTGCCGAAAATTGCTACACTTCTGTGCCACCCAAGACTGCACCGTGCCCCTATCTTATTGGATGGCAGAGTCTTCTCCCCACATGTTTCCAAAATGTGACTCTCTAAAATCCCAGTGTCCTATCTTCTGGACCATGAGGGTCTTCCCCTTGAATATGTCCATTCTTCCCTCCTTCTCCCTTCCTCCCTGCCTGTTCCCCCTCATAGATGTGGCTGGTCCCTGACGCGGAGAAGAGACTTACAAAGGTGCAGGAATGATGCAAAGAGGTGTCTTCCAGACATGTGGGAGTGGGGGCTAGAAGTCAGGAGGTTGATCTCTCCTCATGGCTTCAGCCCTGGCTAGCTGTGTGATCTTAGACAAGTCACTTAGCCTCTCTGAAACTTAATAACTCTGCTTTTGGAAAAGGGAGCATCTAGGTGTATTTCCAAGTTCTCTTCCTGCTCCAAAACATAAGCCTTTTGAAAAGTGCATGCTTTGAGAGCAAGAATGAAAACCATGAACCCAATCTTTCCCTGAAAACACCAATTCTGGGTAATATCAATGACAGAGGGGGCCGTGCACATAATAAGGAGGAGAATATATCCCCATGGACTATTCAAAAGATGTGTATGTCACCCATAATTTGGCCAGTCCTGAGTGCAGTGACTCTGCTCTACGGAGGGGAGTAGATGCAGTTTTATTAGTGCAATTTTATTGCCCTCACCAGCTGCACTCTTTTCTCTATAAAAGGTAATTACTTCCAATGGTAACAAGCTAATTGATTGCTAATTAAATCAATTGGCACACTAACCGCTGTCAGAAAGTGACAGATTAGAGGGTCATGTGATGGTGTGTTAGTAATGAAAAGTGGACATGGTCTGAGGGTGATTGACACATGAGATGAAAAGCGATTTGGGATCTCCGAGGTGGTCAGAGAGAGGGCAGGGAGAACATGATTGATTCAATGGTGACTGTCAGAGAGGAAATGAGAATTGAATGGAATTCAGTGTCTGCCTGAACCCTCACCACATGATGCTCCAAGTTTTTTCACATGTAAATAAGGGAGATGGAGACTTCTTGCAAATGAAATGCCAAAATAGAAAGGACAAAGAAGGAGGGGGGACACTGAAAGTGAAAGTGTGTGAGCCTTAAAGGAACAGAGTTTTTTTTTTTCTTTCATTTAGCAACTTGAGACAATATAAGAAGAATAATTATTGTTCATAATTTGCCCACAAGTCTCAGCAACCTGGCTGCCTGTGTGCTTATCATCTTTGGATGCCTTTTAGAAGGTGTTTATCTGCTGTCATTATCAAAAAACGAAAGTATTTATTGTCTGCATTTGCAATACATCATAGCCTGATGAAGACAGTGAATCAGATATTAATTTTGGGTGCAGGGAAAGTGCACAATGACTGCTGCAATGATAGACACATGTTTCAAAGGAAGTGATGTTGGCATTTTGAATGCCCACTGCCTTGTCTGCAGCAGGCTCTGAGTTCTGAAGTTGCTCTGGAAGTTTCCAACAGCCCTTATACAGAGATTAAGAAAGAAACCACCCACCATGTGGTGTGGCCGGAGGTCAGTGGAGGTTCCCTATCCTTACATCCTAAGATCTCTCCTCTGATACCTACTGAAGTCTGAAAATCTATCATGAGCCCCTTATCACTCTGGGTTTTGAAGAGAAATGGAGAAGTGAAGATCTGGGGGTAAATCTAACTGCATTTACTGGCCGTGGGCCGCAAGGAGTCGGCCTAGCTTCTCTGAACCTGTTTCCCCATCTGTGAAATGGGTAGAATATTACTCACTCCCCAGGGCTGTGGTGAGAACTACCTAAGATATTTCATGCAGAATACCCGGTGCACAAAGCTTGCTTGAGAAATGGGAGTTAATAATATTAATCCTAGCAGTAGTTACACTATTAAGCCTCAACATAAGCCCCCAGTTCAGCCTGGTGAGAGGAAAGACCAAGTTCTGGAGCCAGAAAATGGTGGGGTGAACCGGAATTCTGAAATTTCCTCCCTTTTGGAAAACTTACCTAATTTCTGATAACTCCAGTTTTATCATTTGTAAATGGAGTGAAAGTACCTATTTCAGGTTTGGGGCTATTTTGAGGATTAAATAATTTAATGCATGTGGAGTTCCTAACACAGATGCTAATAAGTGTTATTTTCTTCTCCTACACACTAAGATTTTTAAAAATAGGCAAAATTGCCCTGTATTGGGTTCTTGAAAGGCTGTTTTTTTTGTGTGTATGGCCAACAGGAGCATGGCTACAGTTGAGTGCTGGAGACCTGGGAAGTCTCTGGCCCTTTATGTCCTCAACTAGTACCTGCACTGTGCATCTGTCACTCCAGTCGTGATTTCAGTATCCAAAGGACCGGGTGTTGGTCCCGTAACAAATCAACCTATCCCATGATTTCCATGTGCCCTCACCCAGCCAGGGCCTCCCAATTCCATCTTGTTCCAATAGTGATCTGCAGAAGCCAGCAAAGGTTTCACAGCTTTGCTGGTGAGGCAGAGTTCCTAGACATGAGTATGGTGGGAAGCAAAGAGAGAGATGTGCAGTATGTTTCCTTCTGCAAGGGGCAGTCTCTCTCACATCCACAGCACGCCTGCAGGAATCTGTTTGAGGCCAATGATGGCTCAGCAGCAGAACTCTCTCTGATTATTCTGAACAATTAGCTGAAACAGAACAATGTGCCCACGTCCCTCAGGAGCACGTGAATTGACACGCACATACTCAGGCCCATCCCGCTCTGGTTCCACTCAGAGGAACCCTGCTCCTTCGCAGAGGAGAATAATCTCATAACAGAGCCCCCTGTCAGTCTACAGGGACTGCCCATGATGCTTAGAACTTTTCTGAATGACTCAAGGCCTTGAAGGTTGAAAATACAAATTCCCATAATTCTCATGAGGACTTGGCCCAGTGGTTTCCAACGTTTGCTGTACATGGGAATCACCTGGGTAGCTTCAGAAATACAGAGGTCTGGGACCTGCCCCTGAGATTCTAAATTAGGTGTCTGGGGTGCAGCATGGGCAGTGGGATTTTTAAAGCCCCCCCAGGTGATTTATGACAGCCAAGTTGAGAATGATGACTTGGTTATGACTTGGTTAGACAAGGCAAACACACCTGTGTAGAGCAGGGGGTTGCCTAGGGAAGGATTTTCTGCCACACAAAAGTGCTTTCAATCTGCTCCTGGGTTTCTGAAATCCTGACATCTGGGGTCACCATCTATTGCATCATGGTGCATGGGTTAGACTGCAGATCATCCTGTGAGAGGGAGGTGGGTTGTTTATAGCGGGTACACCATGGACCTTTCTGGAGAGCATGCTTCATGACATGAGGGGCGAGCTAAGGCCACTGGGTTGTTTCAGGGAGAAATAGCTGTGTAGAGCGGTGCAGGGAGCCTCCTTATTATGGTGAGTTCCAGGCCTTGCTGCCAGGCCAGGGGCCAGTATTTGGGGTTGTGAGACTATTCCCATTCCCTTTCTCTCTTATTCCCGAAGTCACAATGTTCCCACAGATACCATGGACAGAGCACACATTTTCCTCATGGATCCCTCCACCTCGGGGTGTGCAAGCCCCAGGGCGAATGGTCATTTGGTGAACCCTCAGACCATCAGAATCTTGAGCGGCTTCCATTTCAGTAATTGAGGATTGCGGTAACTTTTGCAGGTGACTTGTCAGGTTTACAAACGCAAGACAGGTTTTAGCAAATTGTCACTTCAAGTCATTGTCTCAGAAAAATGTAAGGAAGTTCTGTGGTTTGAGCTCATCTCTCACCTCCACAGAAGGAGGCAATGCAACAGCAGGGAGTGGATGAGCTTCTCCCAGGCCACCCAAGTGTGGGTCACTGAGGGAAGTTCCCATCATTTTACACCATCTGCTGGAGTGTCTGCAGGATCTATCCTGTCACCCAGACTTCCAGACCTGTCTTTCCAGACCTAATTACACTTCTTGGCAGATGGAGAAGGCTCAGTAATGAGAGGCTGTGTGGCATAGTGGTTAAAGGCACAGACTCTGGAGCAACTTTGCTGGGGCCCAAAGCCTGGCTCTCACACTGTCTAGCTGTGTGACTGTGGACAAGTTACTTAAACTGTCTGTGCCTAATTTTTCATCTGTAAAGGGAGGATAGTTACATTTATATACCCCATAGGGTTGTTGTGAGGATTAAATAAGCTAATATATTTAAGACTGTAAGCTATGGTTATAAAAGTATAAAAAGCACTTAGTTACTTCACTTTGCTATTGAAGAGTCTGGGTTGGACAACTGCCAGTGAAGATGATAGCTTTTCTGTTTAATTATTTGTTATTTAATTCAAGGAAGCAATCAATTCCAACCTGGACCACACGGAAAAGGAATAATACAAAGGCGAAGATAGATAGACTGGCTTGACAATAGAAGACTATAATAAGCCCCCAAGCAATCTTCTAGATGCGTTTGACTAAAGAGCTCATCAGTTGCTATAATGATGATGATAATTATCGCAGTGATACTCCAGGCATTGTGCTACATGCTCTGTTTAACCCTCTTAACACTCCACAAGTTTAGTGTTGTCAGACCGATATACGAAAGAGGCTCAGAGAGATGAACTATCTGGTCCCAAATTACATGGTTAAAAAGTGATAGAAGTGGGATTCAATTTCAGGTCTGTGTGACTTGGTAGTCTGGACTATTAGAGTAAAAATTGATGGTACCATCAGAACCCAGCTGAATATTATTTATAGTTTCTCACATATCATTATGCTTGCCATAGTCTTATAAGCAGTTGTATCAGTTAGGGTTCAGAGAAACAGAAACAGTGGGAGACACATATGAAAATATTTATTGCGAGGAATTGGCTTACATGATTGTGAGGTCTGGAAAGGCAAGTCTGAAGTCCAAAGGGCAGGTCATCAGGAAGGGCAAGCTGGAATTCTCAGGCAAAAGCCAAAGCTACTATCCACAGGTAGGATTTCTTGTTCTTTAGGAAAACCTCAGTTCTGCTCTTAAGGTCTTTCAGCTGATTGAATCAGGCTCACCCAGTTTATCTAGGATAATCTCTCTTGCTTGATGTCAACTGATAATGGACTTTAATCACATCTACCAAATACCTTCACAGCAATACCTAGATTAATGTCTGATTGAATAACTGAGGACTACAGCCTAGACAATTGACACATAAAACTGATCATCAAAATCCACCCCTTGTTAACTTAGCATCCATACATAGCTGTTTTAAAAACATTTTATTGGAGTAGAGTTGATTTACAAGGTTGTGTTAGTTTCAGGTGTACTGCAAAGTGATTCCGTTACACATATACATATATTCATTCTTTTTCAGAGTCTTTACCCATATAGGTTATTACAGAATATTGAGTAGAGTTCCCTGTGCTGTACAGTTCTTGTCTGTTATCTAGTTTATATATAGTAGTGTGTGTAAAGCAGAAACAGGCTCACAGATTTTGAAAACATACTTAATCTCCTTAAACATACTTAATCTCCAAATAAAGGCAGTAGCACAGTTATACTTACCCCTAAAATAATACAACTATTCTGCATACAACCAAAAAATGCTAACTTTTTCCCCAGAAGAGCATGCAAAGTCCTTGAATGATATTTACTCTTCTCCTTTGATATTTTATAATTTAAATACTGTGATATAAAGCTAACTATTATTAGTAGTCTTATATGATAAGGGGATAAGAAATGTAGAAAACAAAAATTTTTTTATTAGACTATATAGAAACATATTCATAACAAAATAAGGAATAAATGCTTGTAACTATCAAAGTCCTGGTTTCTGCAACTGGTTATGTGTTGTAGATGGTATTTATAATTATGTTCTTTTTCTGTGGATGCAGAGACACAAGCAGGTCAAACTGATCAGGTGACAGTCTCAACTTCCAGTTCAAGGAAATTATTTTGTGTCCCCTGGTGAAAGCATTCCTCCCTTTGGAACGAAAGCCTTTAGACCAGCAGAGCCTAAGATCACAGGGATGGGAAGCATAAGTTTTGCTAGTGCATCACTCTCATTCCCACCTCTTAAATCCTGGACCCATGAATACGGGTTATGGGAGAAACAGCAGAATATATTTAATACTGATTTAGAACATATACAGCCTCCTACAGGATGTCACCCTGCACCACTCGTATTGCCACCTAGTTGGCACTGTAACTAAGTCTTCAGAAGGTCATTCCTCGCTTCTATCAAGCCAGCTGTTCAGGATGACAGGGAACACATTAAAACTAGAAAATTCTACGAGCAGGGGCTTGTTGCCACATTTGATTTTTTTGAAAAGTGACTTCTTTTATCAAATCAGTATTGCCTGGAATACCACCATGATGGTGGATAAGGCATTGTGTCAGCCCATGGAGGGTATATTTGGAAGCAGTACTGCATGCAAGGAAGGCAAATATATATCCAGGGCAAATATAGCTAGAACAAAGTGCTGTCTCTTCTGTGATGGAGACAGTCTGATGTAATCAACCTGCCTCCAGGTAGTTGGATGATTACTCTGGGAATGGCGTCATATTGGATGCTGAGTGTTGGTCTTTGCTGCTGGCAGAGATAAGGCACTCAGAAGTGGCTGTATCCAGATTGTCCTTGATGAATGGAAGTCCACGTTACTGAGCCTCTACCTAACTTCCATCCCTCCCACCATGTCCATTTTGTGGCCATTGGGCAAGGACAGGAATGGCTGAGGAAAGAGACTGACTGTTATCCGCAGAATGAGTCATTCTATCCACTTAATTATGAAAATCTTCCTTCACCAAGGTCACATGTCAGTGAACATTCACATGGGACAGAGATGTCTTATTCTTTGTCCATTCAGAGAAGTCTATCCACGTGTTTCTTCCTCAGACATGCTTGTCATCAATTTTCTAATCATATTCCTTCCAAGTCCCTGACCATCCATCCATGCTACTGGCTGCAGCCCATAAGTCAGCATGGACTTGTACTTCTGGCCATCTCTCCTTCCTATGAACAACCATGTGTACTACTCAAGGTTCTACCTGCCTCTTCACTGTCTTTCAGAGAAATTCCAGAAAGGGGCTGCAGTGCTGGACAGTCTATTTTCAGGCAATGCCTGGGGGAAAAGGTAGAACCATCTGTTAACGAAGCCAGAGTTTTCTTTTCCTCAGTCAGCTGGTCATAGGAAACACTCCATGAGGCCATGGATGCAGGCTGGGGTACAGAAGGTAGCAGGGGTCATAGTCATTTGCATTTGGGCCATTTCTTCATGGAACTTATGTTTGCCTTTCAGACCTGCTTGAGTCCAATCTCATATATACCATTTCCATTTGGTAAAAAGGTACTTCTGTGCTTGGCTAACTTATGGTTTGGTGGGTTAGTTCATGATGGGAAGCTCAGCTCACATGGTAATTTGATGGTCCATGATTAAGTAATTGTTCAGTCTCTATTAAATCCCAGGAGCAAGTTAAAAACTGTTTCTCAAAAGGAGAGTAGTAATCCATGGAGGGGGGCTGGACTTTACTACAAAATCCTGAAATTCTGTGCTGTGATTCACCTATGGGGATTGGCCAAAGGTTCCAAACAGCAGTTGCATTTGACAATGATGCTTCAAGCCCTGTAGGATTTGCTGGATCAAGTGCCAGAGGAGTTTGCACAACAGGCTTCTTTTGTTCCAGACTCTACTCAAAGTTAGTGACTTCTGAGGTTACTCAGTAAATGGGCTGGAGTAGCACACCCAAATGAGGAATGTGTCGTCTCAAAAATCTAAAGAGAACCACTGGCATTGTGCCTCTTTTTTAGTTGTAGAAGAGGCCAGGTACAATGACTTATCCTTCACCTTAGAAAGGATGTCTTGACATGCCCCCGCACACACACCTTGACCCCGAGAAGCTTCACTGAGGTGAATTTTTGTCATATTTATTTCCTACCCTCTGACATGCAAATGTCTTAACAATATGTATAGAGTAGTTGCTACTGCCTGCTCAGCATAATATCTCAATGTAATGAACCAGCATGATGTCTTGTGAATGTGAAAGGTGATCAAGGTCCCTGTGGACTATATAATGACATAGAACTGGAGAGCTGATAGACCACTGAGATAGAACAGTGAGGGTGTATTGCTGGCCTTGCCAGCTGAAAGCAAACTACTTTTGGCTATCTTTGCTAACAGGTCTCAAAAAAAAAAGTATTTGCCAGATCAATAGCTCCATACCAAGTACCAGGGGATGTGTTAATTTGCTCAAGCATGAAACTACATCTGGAACAGCAGTTGTAATTGGAATAACCATCTGATTAAATTTATGATAATCCACTGTCATTCTCCAACATCCATCTGTTTTCTGCACGGGCCAAACAGGAGAGATGAATGGGAATGTGGTGGAAATCAACACCTTTGCACCTTTCAAGTCAACAATGGTGACAGTAACTTCTGCAATTCCTCTAGGAATGCAGTATTGCTTTTTCTTTACTATTTTTTAGGTAGAGATAATTCTGGCAGCTTCCACTTGGCCTTTCCTTCTATAATAGCCCTCACTCCACAGGCCATGGAACCAATCTGGAGATTCTGCCAGTTAGTTCTGAGATTCTGAATATACATATTCCTAAAGGGTATTCCAGATCTGGGGAAATAAACACAGGATGCATTCAGAGACCTACAAGGACCCACTCTGATGGACCTAAGATAAATCTCTATTGGTCACCTGACCTTTATAAGGCCTTACTCTGGTGGGCCACAGTGATGTTTTGAGTCTCCAGGAATTAATGTCAGTTCAGAGCCAGTGTCCAAATAGTCCCCAAAAGATCTGATTATTTCCCTTTCCCCAGTGCACACTCTCCCTAGTATATGGCCATAGGTCCCTTTGAAGTAGGGAGAAAGGTTAATAACAGAAATTTTTCATACTGTATTGGGGTTTTTCCTCAAGGGGACCCCATCTCCCCTTCATTCAAGGGATCCTGGGTCTGTAAACTGACTAAAGTCTTGAAATTGATTGACGTGCTGTAAATCTCTGTTCTGATGATTCAAGTTAGAATTCTGTTTACCTGAACTCTTCTGCTTATACCAATCAAATAAAAAATTCATAGACTGCCTACCTATTTCTTTTCTAGGGATACTAAGATCAACTAGCCAATACCACATGTCTCTGTAAGTCAGACTGGTCTGATTACTACTTTGACCTTATTATCTATTACGGTAACCATACTCACCTTGCCTTTGATAATTAAGTGCTGCCACTTGGTCCCTACCACTTGAGATCCAGTGATCCACACTGCATTTAAGGATCCTAGTTCAATGGCAACAGTTCTCACTATAATATCTGACCTACAAAGAAGAGCAAGCACACACCTCTTCAAGGATGCTAGGGAAAGGGGTAGGGTGGGAGGAATTGGGAGATCGGGATTGACACATATACACTATTGATACTATGTATAAAATAGACAACTGATGGGAACATACTGTATAGCTCAGGGAACTCTACTTAATGCACTGTGGTGTCCTAAATGGGAGGGAAATCCACAAGGGAGGGACTATATGTATACGTATGGCTGACTCATTTTGCTGTGCAGTAGAAGTTAACATAACATTGTTAAGCAACTATACTCCAGTAAAAATTAATTAATAATTAGAAAACTGGGAGAAAAAAAATAAGGGATGCTGGGATCCCCTCACAAATTTATTTCTCACAGCCAAGGTAAAAGTGTATCAAAAGCTGGACCCTTCCACAGTGGGTGAGTTAGTCTTACATGATAAATCCACTCTACCATTCCAATCTCCCTAAACCTTTTTAAAAAATGTTATATTGGAGTATAGTTGATTCACAATGTTGTGTTAGTTTCAGGTGTACAGCAAAGTGATTTAGTTATACATATACATGTATCTATTCTTTTTCAAGTCCCTAAGCCTTTGTATATCTACCTTCATAATACACTAAGACTGTTCTGGCATTTTGATTCATTTAATGTAAGCCATCTTTGGTTCCATGTTTTGGCCAACCAAACATATTTTTAGAGCCCTTTCTAACCCTTCAAGCTAAAACATATATGAGTACCCAGCACTTCTGACTTAAAGAGCCACCATGATGATAATAATTAACAGTCAAATAAAAATATTTCAAGGTTCTGTAACATTTATTATTAGAGCCAACATCCTCCCAAAATTATTGTGCATTTTGAGGGACTTAATGTTTTGCTCTGTCTTTCCTTTCTTCTTGAACACTCAAACATCTTTCCTTCTATGGCTTTTTTTTTTTTTTTTTCACCTCTACCCTAAGTCAACCTAAATGTGGAACATAACCCCTGTCATTTCTTCCTCCTGAATATTTTCTGCCTAATGAAGTTGTGTGCAATAGGCTTAGGGGAAGGTAGGAATGTTATTTCACAGCTCAAAATTGAACCTCCAGTTTGTTGTAGAAAGTCCTCAGCCTTTCCTACCTCTGGAACCTGTTTCCTGGAGTTTCTTCATCTCATGTCCCAGGTGTTTCCCATGGTGGCAGGCCTTCTCTGCACTATCTCTTCTTGTACCTCTTGACTTCTCCATTTTGTTTCTAGGCACGCTTACCACCCTTCTCACAGGCTGCCCAGGTATCTTCAGATGTTCTTATTTCATAATGCATGTCAATTTTTTATGTTTGTTTGCTTCCTTTCTCTGCTTCCTGACCAAATTTTCCCCAGTGAGGAATTTTGTCCAAAGCTTTTAACATTCTATCTATATAGTTTTTCCAACCCTATATAAAATTTAGTTCTCTATGAATGTCTTTTCACATCTATTATTTTATTTGCTCTTCACAATGACCTTTTCAGGCTGATAGAGCAGGTAAATTATCAGCAGTTTACAGATGAAAAAGCTGAGACTGGGAGAGGTAATGTGAGCAGTGTCTGATTACCCAGCAAATGAACAAACCAAGAAATGAACTCGGAGCTGATAAAGAACCTTTGACATCATTGTACCCCACCTCTCGTTAGTCATGGGAATCTGTTTGTACAGTATCTCTGCAAGTTTCAAGAATGTTTCTCTGGTTTTAATAGGGGAAAAATAAAACTGAATCATTTACTTGTCAATTTACTCATTGCAGACTCCAGTGAATCATTGTTTGATGATCATCTTCCCTGGCACCTGAGGCTTCCCTAAGTAGTTCCTTTGTCACGCTTAGAAGGGGACTACAGTTCAATCTTCCCACCTTTGTGAAGTGAGTGTAAAGAAGGAGCCTTCTTTTGAACTGAATTGGAGGGTCTTCCTTGGCTATTCAGATGGGTGAAAGCAGAGAGAGCCAGCCCTAACTCTGGCTGGTATCCTGCAAGCCCTTAAATCTGACCACCTTTTGCAGATTTGACAATACATTCACCCGGTTTTCAGTTTAAGTTATATTTGCCTGTTTGCCTCACTCACCCCACCCACAAAGCTGGTGGATTCTCTACGATAGTGGATATCGGCTTGTCTGTGTCTGGGGCTAGAGTTAGCCAGAGGGTAAGGTAGCACTGCCTTCTCCAGGGTCAAATTGAGAAAGATGCTAAGAGCTTCTCTTGGAGGACACATTACTCTGGGGAATAGAGGCTGTGGGAGAGGCAGAGCCATGATCAGGAGATTATGACATCTCCAGGGAAGGTGGAATGTTTGCAGCCTAAATACAAGGAGTCAGAAAAGGAGCTGCAGGTTGGTGGTCTAATGAATGCATTGTGCCAGGGTGAGGAATTATGCATAAATTCCTCCACAGATGGGAGCTGAAGTAGGCATCCTTTTAGTTTAGTGCCCAGACATGCCATGGTGTGGGGAAGGGCAAGGTAAAAAAAAAACCTAACTGTTCTGGACTCTTTGATTTGCCAGTATGACTCCCTTTCTGCTTAATCTCCTAGGGCAAGGTCCGGTATTCTTCCAGGTCACAGCTTGTGAGGTTCAGTATTCTTCCAGGTCACAGGTCTTGTGATAATGCCCAATGCCCGTGTCTCTTGGACACTCCTGCACTAAGCCCACTGTTCCTATGGCCTCCACTGAAAACAGAGAAGAATCAGACACTGTTTAGTACAACCATAAGCAACTAGTAAGTCCTTGACTTATTTACTTACTTACTTGCTTGCTTACTTAATTACATACACCTTTGATTTTTAGGAAAAACAAAGTAGAAGAATGAATCCAATGATCCTTTTCGTTCTTGCATTTAAGTTTCATGTGGTCTTAAAAACAAAATCCTAAAACTTGCTAGAGCATCTTTTAGCAAACCCAAGGCCATAGATCCTTTTTGGGCCGCCTTCACCCATTTCCTTGGCATGTACTTTCTGGTCTGCTGTCTTGCATGGCTGCATTTTCTCAGGCATGCAAGAATGCTACGTGTTCTTTAAAAGTTTTTTTTTTTCATGTTTCTTGACCTAAGCTGAGTCTTTTAACTTCAGGGAGAGCAGCCAAGTGTCAAATTTGGCCTTTCCCAAGTGTTGCTTACAGAAGGCCCAGCAATCCCCTGAAGTGACTGGCAATGCTGTTTTTTGGGCCAAATGCAGAAGGCAGCTGCAGATGGTGTTATGGGGAGATAGTGTGCATAAGGCACCTCTCGCCAATCCTGGATGTGCAGGTCCAGCTAGGCCACCAGAGTCCTGGCTCCTAGTCAAGACCCCAACCTTCTCCCATGAAGGTCATGTGGGATTGCATCCAGGTACCTTAGGAGACTGTCTGGCAACCTGTTCCCCCAGCATGAGATGCCTCCCTTCCCTGGCCTTGGAGCCAGCCTGAACCTGAGGGAAGAAGGCTTGACAGAATTAAGGTCTCAAGGTCTGTCTGAATCTCACAGCTTTCGGGAGAAACCTGCTTTTCTTAAGCTTTTTAGGTGAAGAAGTCCAGCTTCTGATACTAACTCTGCGGACCTTGCGTCTTTAGCTTTACTCTCTGAAACTCAGTCTCACAACAATCCCCTGGGGGACATATTTGTGGTTTGAATCTTTTCAGCATCCATTACCCACTTCTTCTGGGAGTAACACCTCAATGTTCCTTTGTCCATTCCTAGCTCAGTCCATGTAGATCTGGTGAGAATCTTGACCCCAGGTAAAGAGAACATCACCCATAATGGACTGTACTTTGCATTCCTCCAGCCACAGGGATTGGTTCAGGGATGAGCACGTGACTCAGGTCTAACCAATCAGTGTAATTCCATTGCCGTGACCACAGTTATTTCAGTATTGAACAAACGACTCAAATTGTTCCAATTAGAGTGAGTCCTACAATTTACAATGTAGCAACTGGGGGAAAAGTCTCAGTTTTCAGCTGGACTTGAACCTGGGGAGAAGTAGGACTAGAGTTGTTGGCACCATTTGCTACTAAGTGGTGCCTAAGTATAAAACCAAGATGGTGAGCGGAGTCAAGAGAATAACTGGGTCCTGATGACATCATTTTATTTCTGGTATCAAACAATCTGAAATTATTGATACTCTTGGATTTTCTTCCATGTTATCAATACATAAGACAGAAACATTTTTCGAATTTAAGCAGTTTGATTCTGATTTAAAGAGTCCTAATTATACTCTCTGTGTCACTTCCAACTGTAAACTTGATGTATTCAGCCTCATTTGAGGCTAGATAATAAATTTTCTCTTTGTGACTCAGGCCAAGACTTTGGTAGCTGAGTCTAGCCAAGAGAGTGAAATTGCTAGGTCCAAGGGTATGCAAAAGTTCACTTTTAGTAGTTATTGTAAAAGAGTGCTTATTCAAGTGTTCTGCTTTTATTTTTTTTTGGGGGTTGTCTGTATTTTATAATTAATTCATAGGAGTTCTTTGTTTATTCTGGTTATCAGTTCTTTGTCAGATAAGTGTAAATTTCTTCTCTGTAGCTTCCCTTTCACAGCCTTAATGATAATTTTTTGATGAACAAAAGTTCTTAATTTTAACAAAGTCCAATTTATCAGTGTTTTCCTTTATATGTACTGTTTACAATATCTTTGCTTATCCCAACCAAAGCTATGAAGACATTCTCCTATATTATCTTCTAGAGAATTTATTGTTTTTACTTTACGCAAGTAGGTTTACAATCCATCTGGAATTGATTTCTGCAAATGGGATGTGATGTAGAGGTGAAGCTCAATTTTTTTTTTCCCATAGGGATAACCAATTGACCAGGAATCGTTATTGAAAATGTTATTCTTTCTTTGCTTCATTTCAGTGACACATATTATATTATATATGTCGGCCTGATACTGATTTTCTATTCTGTTCCATTGGTCTATTTGTCTGTACTTGTATCAGTTGCACATTGTTTTAATTGCTGTTCCTGTCTAAAAGTCTTGATATCTGGTATTATCAGTCCTCTAACTCTGTTCAGTTTTTTTTTTTTTTTTAAACTGCCTTGCTAATACTGACCCTTTCCTTTTCCTTATAAATTTTAAAATAATTTTCTCAAGGCCAACAGAAACTTGCTGGAAATTTTATTCAGATTGCCTTGAATTGAGACATCAATGTGGAAAGACTTGACATCTGTAAAATATTAACCTTCCTATCTATAAGCATGGTATAGCCTTCCATTAATCTAGGTCTTCTTTAATTTCTCTCTGTACTGTCATGTAAGTTTTGTGTAGAGTTCTTGTACAACCTTAGTTAAATTTATTCCTAAGTATTTGATGGTTTTGATGTTATTTTAAATGTTTTTATTTTAAAATTTTATTTTCTAATTATTTCTGCTAGTATAGAGTAATATAATTAATTTTTATTGATTCTATATCCAAAAATATTCCTAAATTCATTTATGAATTCTAATAATTTATATGTATATGATTTGTGGTTTTCTATGCACAAAATTACACCATCTACAAATATAGTCAGTTTTATTTCTTCCTCTCTAATACTTACTTATTTATTTTTCTTAACCTATTAAACTAGTAAGGACCTTCAATACAATGCTGAATGTGAGTGGTGATAGCAGACATCCTTAACCTCAGTCCTGTTCTCAGAGAGAAAGCTCATTATTTTAACACTTATGTAAGATGTTTGTAAGAGTTTTGTATGTACTCTAGTACAAGGCACCCTAACCCCGTGCCATGGACCAGTACCAGTACATGGCCTGTTAGGAACCGGGCCACACAGCAGGAGGTGAGTGGTGGGTGAGCGAGCAAAGCTTCATCTGTATTTACAGCTGCTCCCCATCACTCACATTACTGCCTGAGCTCTGCCTCCTGTCACATCAGCGGCAGCCTTAGATTCTCACAGGGGTGCGAGCCCTACTGTGAACTGCGCATGCGAGGGATCCAGGTTGCACGCTCCTTATGAGAATCTAATGCCTGGTGATCTGAGGTGGAGCTGAGGTGGTGATGCTAGCGCTGGGGGGTGGCTGCAAATACACATTATCATTAGCAGAGAGGTCTGACTGCACAGAGACCATAATAAATCAGTTGGAAAACAAGCTCAGGGCCCCCAATGATTCTGCATTATGGAAAATTGTATAATTATTTCATTATATATTACAATGTAATAATAATAGAAATAAAGTGCACAATAAATGCAATGCACTTGAATCGTCCTGAAACCATCCCCCTCCCCAACTGGTCCATGGAAAAATTGTTGTCCTCGCAACTTGTCCCTGGTGCCAAAAATGTGGGGGAACCACTGCACTAGTAGATTAATGAAGTTCCCTTCTAGTCTTTCCTTGCTAAAGGTTGTTTTTTTTTAAATTATGAATGAATAGGTATTGGATATTATTAAATGAACTTTCTATCTCTATTGAGGTGGTCATGTAATTTTTCTCCTTTATATTTTAATATGGTGAATTATATAGATTTTTTAAAATGTTAAATCAAGCTTGTGTTCTTGATAAATTATCTTTTGGCATACTGCTAGATTTAATTCGTTAATATTTTGTTTGGGATTTTTGCATCTATATTCATGATGGATACTGGTCTGTAATTTTTTTTTTTAATGTAATGTTCTTTTCAGGTTTAGTATTGCAGTTATGCTAGATTCATAAAATGAGTTTGAAGTGTTTCATCTTTTACTTTGCTCTAGAAAAGTTTGTGTAAAATTGGTATTATTTCTTCCTTTAATGTTTGGAGTAATTCAGTAGTATAGTTATCTGGACTGGGAATTATTTTTAGTCAAAGTTTTATATTACAAATTCATTTTCTTTAATAAATAAGAATGATTTAGATTATTCTATTTCTTCTTGTGTGCATTTGAAAATTTTTACCAGGGAATTTGTCCATTTTTATCTTATACATTTTCAAATTTATTGGCAAATAAAAAACTATAAAATTTTTAATGTCTGTAGACAGTGTAATGATATCCCCTTTTTCATTTCTAATATTTAGTCCTCTCTCTCTCTCTCGGTCATCTTACTAGGGTTTTATCAATTAATCATTTTGATTTGACTTTACTGATGCTCTTTATTGTACGTTGCTTTTAAATTTATTAAATTCTGCTCTTCTCATTTTTTTTGTTTTAGTTTCTGTGGATTCAAGTAAAATAACAGTTTCTTGAGATGGGTCATATATTGTAGCTTTTTATCCTCTTTTGCTAATATATGCATTTAAGGCTACAAATTTCCCTCTAAACACTACTTAACTTTATCTCCCAATATTAATATGTCATCTTTTGATTAAGACTCACCTCAAATTATTTTCTAATATCTATTGTGATTTATTCTTTGATCCATTTATTTAGAAGCATATTGTTTCATTTAAAAACATCTGGAAAATAGATAACTAATAAAAACCTGCTGTATAAAAAAATAAATAAAATAAAATTCAAAAAAAAATCTGGAGAGTTTTCAAGTTACCCTTTGTCTCTGATTTCTTGCTTAGATCTGTTGTCAGAAAATATACTCTATGATTTCAACCCTTTAATATTTGGTGATATTTTCTTTATGGTCCAACATATAGTCAATTTTGGTAGAGCTTTCACATATGCTTATAAAGAATGTTTATTCTCCAATTGTTAGGTGCAATGTTATACATATGTTATTGGCATTTATCCTGCTTGGTGTTCTCTGAGCTTCCTGGATCTATGTTTTGGTGTCTGACATTAGTTTGGAAAAATTCTCAGTCATTATTGTTTCAAATATTTCTTCTGTTTCTTTCTCTTTTTTTCTCCTTCTGGTATTCCCATTATGTGTATATCACAACTTTTGTAGTTGTCCCACAGTCCTTGGACGTTCTCTTCTGTTTATTTTTTTTTCTTTCCGTTTTTATTTTCTTTGCTTTTCAGTTTTTGAAGTTTCTATTGATACATTCTCAAACTCTTTCCTCAGCCAAGTCTAGTCTAATAGTAAGCCCATCAAGGGCATTCTTCATTTCATTTAGAGTGTTTGGGGTTTTTGTTTTGTTACAGTATTTTTATCTCTAGCATTTCTTTTCAGTTCTTTCTTAGGATTTCCATCTCTCTGTTTACATTACCCATCAGTTGCTGCATGATTTCTACTTTATCCATTAGAACACTTAGCATATTAATCTTAATTGTTTTAAATTCCCAGTCCAATAATTACAAAATTTCTTCCATTTCTTGTTCAAATGCTTGCTCTCCCCCTTCAAATTATATATTTTTTCTTTTTGTATGTCTTGTAATTTTTTTCTTGATAACCAAACATGATATACCAGGTAAAAAAACTACTGTAAGTAGGCCTTTAAATAATATACTGGTGAGGTGTGGGAGAAGAGGAAGCACTCTATAGCCTATGATGCATTCTCAGTCTTTTAGTGAGCCTAGACCTCTGGATTGTTCACTTCACCAGTGTTTCTCAGGCTTTGTTCTCACTGCTATGTGGGACCGGATGACTAAAGTGGGTTGAAGTTAGGTGTTTCCTTTCTCCCATGTGAAAGGCTAGAGTTGGGTATTTTCTTTCCCCCAGGTCACTTAGGCTCTGATCTCTAGTTAACTAGTTTCCCCTGAGGGCAGGCCCTGTTAAGATAAAGAGTGCCCTATCATATTCAAACTGATTCCCTACCCTTGCTGGAAGATCAAAGGGATTTTTCTCTCATATTTACTTTGAGAACCTGGTTGAGTTTCTGGAAGTAAAACTTACAAAAGTGTGGGGGCACCCTTATAACTTGGTTCCCCTGGAGTTTTTAACTGAGTTGTCCACACTGAGCCTCCAATAATTTGTCAGTTATGGTTTAAGTTTTCCTACCCTGGCACTCTGTTCCAATGGTGGTTTTTGCTTGTGAATCTCTGCTCAGGTAAGCCTTGACTCCTTCTATTCACCTGTCTGTCTCTCCAGTCTTAGAAGCAAAGGTTTTTCCTGTGTTCTCCCCTCTCTTATAGGTCTAAGAAGAGTTGTTGGTTTTTTAGTCTGTTCAACTTTTTATTTGTTAGGATGGAGTAGTGACTTCCAAGCTCCTTCCATGAGAAATCAGAAACTGGAAGTCAATATATTATTAAGGTATATCTGTTGATTCTGAATTTTGAACCATAAGTAAACCCTTATTGATATTTTTCTTTTTTTTAGATTTTAAAAGAGTTACATTAATATCTCTAGCTCTGATTGTGGATTTATCTATTTCTCCTTTAAATTCTGTCAATTTTCTGCTTTATATATTTTGAAGCAATGTTTTTAGGTGCATCCAGATTTAGAACTGTATTTCTTCTAGTTGGCCTTAACCTTTAATCATTGTTAAATATCCCTCTGTATCTACTAATATTTCTTGCATTAAAGTCTACTTTGTCTGATATAAATATAGCCCTATCAGTTTCCTCCTCCTTCCTTTCTTCTACATCTTTTTATTTGTATATGCTTTCATAGTATATATTTTTGTATCTTTTCACTTTTAATCTTTCTTTTTTATATTTAAATCATATCTCTTATATGAAGTACATAACTGGGTTTTTTATGTGACTCAGCATCTTTGCCTTTTAATTGTAGTGCTTGGTCCATTTATATTTAATACAACTATTGATATATTAGGGATTAAATAAACCATTTTGCTACTAGTTTTCTATTTATCCCATTTATTATTTGTTCATCTGTTCCTAATTTTTTGCCTTCTAAGAATTAATTGCATATTTAAAATTTTTTCTCTTGTTTTAAAAAATATATATTTATTTTTATATATTTTGTATATTTTAGAAATTAGAAATATATATTTATATATATACATATATAGCTGAAGTTATAGATATATATATTTTTTAAGAAATTACTCTAGATATTACAATATTCATCCTTAAGTCTACCTTAAGTTATGTCTTTTATTCTTCTTGTGCAATATAAAAACCTTAAAATACTTTACCTTCATTTACCCTCCCTCTTTGCAGTTTGTGCTTTTGATAGTGTGCATTTTAATTCTACATAAATTTTAATCCCCATGATACATTATTATTAAGTGTTATTAAAGGCTAATATTATCTTATATTTACCCACATATTTCATATTTACACTTTCCTGGGCTCATTATTCTTTCCTGATTTAACATGCTTCCATCCTGGTACTTTTTCTTCTGCCTAAAGAATTTCCTTTAGCATTTACTTTAATGGTGATGAATTCCCTCTGTGTTTGTCTAGAAACTCTTTAAAAAAATGTTTTTGAAGGACATTTTTACTGGGTATAGATTTCTAGATTAACTATTATTTCCTTTCAACACTTTAAAGATGTAATTCCATTCTCTGCTGTCTTTAATTATTCATACTAAAAAGTCATTTTTAAGTCTTATTATTGTTTCTTTGAAAGGAAGGTACCCTTTCCATCTGGATGCCTCTTTCTTAAAAAAATAACTTTATGTTTTAGAATATTTTTAGGTACATATAAAAGTTACATCAATAGTATATTTTCATATAGCCCACATCTTGTTTCCCCTATTACTAACATCTTCCATTAGTATTGTATACTTGTTATAATTAATGAACCAATATTTTTAACTAAAGTCCATACATTATTTAAATTACTTTAGTTTTTACTTAGTGTCCTTTTTCTTATTTATTTTTTACTTATTCAATTGTTTGTATTAGTATATACTCTTGGAGGACTTCCTTAGTGATCCAATGGCTAAGACTCCACACTCCCACTGCAGGGGGCACAGGTTTGGTCCCTCATCAGGGAACTAAGATTCTGCACGCCATGTGGCATGGCCAAAAAACAAACAAACAAAAAAACAAAACAAACAAACAAACAAAACTCTTGGATATTTTATATTTTGTGTTATAATCCAATACTAATTTAACTAAATTGTTTCAGCTTCAGTCATTGTTTGCTCTTTCATTTGGCTCCTGTGATTCTATATTCCTTTGTCATACTCTCATTAATGTGGGGTTTTTGTTTGTTTGCTTGTTTTGTTTTAGAATTTCCTTACTTTCTGGCACTACAAGATGCTCCAGTCTCATCTTGTATATGCCCTGCTCTGGTGCCTAGAATCAGCCATCTATCCAAGGACATCTGGTTCCCTTTACTGGAGAATTTTCTCAAAAGCCAAGATCTTGGGTTTGGTTGTGCTCATTGTTGATGGGGTGTCTTTGTTTCTAGATTCTCTCAGCTGACAGCAAGAATATATGTGTGCATACTAACCTCCATATATATATATACACACACACGTCTGTAAACATTTCTATGTATATCCATCTATGTTTACCCATTTACATGATATCATCATGCTGATATCTTTACCTGGATACTTGCAAGATTTTCTCTCTTTCTTTGGTTTTCAACAGTCTGACAATGATGTACCTAATTGTGGTTTACTTTTCAAGTGACTTATTTGAGATTCTTAAAGCTACTTGAATGTGTGGCTTGATGGTTTTGGAAAATGTTTGGTCAATATTTCTTCAAACATTATTTCTGTCACTCTCTCCTCTCTTTTGGGGACTCATTGCATATATGGTAGATTTCTTTATCATGTTCTGTATGTCTGTAATGAAAATGTCTTAATTTTATGTTCTTTTATCTCTGTAGGCTTCTACCTGAATACTTCCTCTTGATCTGATCTAATTTTTCAGTTTACCAATTCTGTCTTCTGTAAAATAAACTGTACAAGCTCTTGACAAATTCTCTTCCTCCAGTGAGCATTTCATTTTCCCCTGGCAGGCAGTTAGACTATGGGCGAATTACCTTGATCCAGTCAATACTGGTATACTTCCATTTTTCTCCCAACTCCTGAATCTTAATTGAAACTTGTTTATTTAACAAGACCCCTCCTCTTCAGTTGGTTCTGAGATCAAGTTTTATCTCCCTAACACTGTAACTTTATTGAAATCTGTCTTCCATTTTTAATTTTTCATCATCGGTTGGTTTATCAACATGTACCTTCTATGTTGACCTGAGAGAAAATTGTAAACAAAATGTCAAGCTCAGTGTATTAGTTTGTTAACACTGCTATAATAAGGTACCATAAACTGGGTTGCTTAACCAACAGCAATTTATTATCTGACAGCTCTGGAGGCTAGAAGTCCAAAATAAACGTATTAACAGGACCAGTCTCCCTCTGAAGGTGGTAGAAATGGGTAGGTTCTAAGCCTCTCTCCTAGCTTCTGGTAGTTCCTTGGTTTGTGGGAGCATATATCCAATCTTCACATGGTATTCGCCTCATGTCTAAATTTCTCCTTTTTATAAGTACCTAGTCCCTTTGGAGCAGGGGCATATCCTACTCTGGTATGATGTCTACTTACTAATTACATCTTCAAAGACCCTATTTCCAAATAAGGTCACATTCTGAGATACTGGGGGCTAGGACTTCAACATACAAATTTGGAGAGGGGGACATAATTCAACCCATAACACTGAACTCAAAACGTTTCTATTTCCTTCTGTATCTTTGTCCTTAAGTCCTGGCTTCCCTTATTGCTTTCCAGGGTCTTTAAGCAGATTTTTTCAGATTGTAGTCTGTTTTTATAATTGTTTTTTGCAAGAGATTTAATGATACTAGCTGCTCCATGACTTGACTCTATACTAGCTACTTTTGACTTAAAACATAAGTCTAACTAATCCAATTTTAACATGGTATGTGGTTCTTCATTTGAAAATTGAAAGAGAGCAATACAATGACCATATCAGGCATGTGATGCATAGTAACTGGCAAAGAGACAGTTGGGTGTTTTCTTGGCTGGGAAAAAGAGCTATTGAGTTAAGGCAAGGGAATTCAGAAAATAATCTACACACAAATCCTGAAGTAGCCCACATGTTTAGAGAGTCCATGCAGGATGAACTCACTCTGATATCACCATCATTTTGCTGAGAATTGATTTAACCCTTGGCTGAGCATCTCCTTATGTGAATTGATTAGCTCCTTGTGATTAGCAATTGGTTACCCATATTTGCTTCCCAATACTACAGATATAACCCCCGCCGTTAAGCTGCTTACCTCCTTCAACTCTCTACAAAAACTGGGCCACTGCTACCCTCCCATTATTCTCAGATTTGGTTTCTCTCATCCTGGACTCAACATCACAAATTGTCTCTCATCCTTCTAGCCTTTGATCTCAAGACTCATCATATTAATTCCCTAGGATCTCCTTACCTCATTCCTTCAATCTGAGGCTCCTGATTTGAGGTTCTACCTGTGACATTTTTTCCTTCTTCAATATTATCTAGATTCCACTTACAGCTATACTGCCGTTGGATGACCCAAGTAAACATCCAGCCTCTGGATGGTCCCACATCCTTTTCTTCACTATGATCCTCCAAAGTCAGTGTTCCCCCTTGGCTCACCTCAGGTTCACCAGCAGCTCCTACATTAACTCACAAAACTGAGGGTAAGTTCCATACCCATTATCTCTGGAGAAATCGATGAATACCATTCTTTCTTTTTGTTAATCTCTTTCTTCTTCATAACATTCTTGTTATGAAGAGAGTTTGTCATGGAGTAATCAATTTTATTGGGCCCCCACTGTGTGTAAAACAACTTGCTAAATGTTCTTTAATTATTAAACTATTCATTTAACAACTATTGATTGATTGCCCAGGCTTTGGAGTGACACGATGGTGAAAAAACAGATGTGTTCTTCCCTATGGAGCTCATAGTCTGGTTGAAGAGTAAGACATTATTCAAGTAATACCAGAAATGTACAAATGCAACTGAGATAAGTGGGAGGAAGAGAGGAACATGGTGTTCTATGTCCATTTAAGCCAGACTCCAAAGTTCTCTTTCAGTCCATTCAGGGCTTCTTAAATCCCATCATAGGTATAGCATCAAAACAGTCTTTGTGCTATACAGCAGGTTCTTATTACTTATCTATTTTATATATAGTAGTGTTTATATAGCACAGGAAACTCTACTCAATACTCTGTAATGGCCTATATGGGAAAATATTCTTAAAAAGAAGAGTGGATATATGTATATGTGTAACTGATTCACTTTACTGTATACCTGAAACTAACACAACATTGTAAATCAACTATACTCCAATAAAAATTTTAAAAAAAGAGGATTGGTGCAGTGATTCTCAATCCCAGCAGTGTATTAGAATTACATGAGGTGCTTTAAAAAAAAAGAAGCCATTGGGAGATTGGGATTGCCATATACACACTACTATATATAAAATAGATAACTAATAAGGACCTACTATATAGCACAGGGAACTCTACTCAATACTCTGTAATGGCATATATGGGAAAAGAATCTAAAAAAGAGTGGAGATATATATATGTATAACTGATTCACTTTGCTGTACAGCAGAAACTAACACAACATTGTAAATCACCTATACTCCAATAAAAATTAATTTAAAAAAAAAGAAGCCAAGACCCCACCAAAAACTGATAAATTTGACTCTTTGGGAATGGGATCTGGCATGTGATATTTTAAAAAATAGCTATCCACAAGGATTATAACATACAGACTGAGTAGAGAATTCCTGCTCTGGGGAAATGAAAGGGTCCCAGATGCCTTAGCTTCACGGTTTATCAACTCTTTGTTATATCGTCCCTTCTGTTTTTGCCTTGTCTCCTGTTTTCAGGAATGGGGCTCTTGTTTGGTTCCCTTTGTTTCAAACCAGAACAGTGACCTCAGGTCCAACATCTGGGTCCCTGGCCCATAAGCCCCATCCTGGCAACATAAAGTTCAAGTAACTGATCAGGACCCAGGTCTTCTGAGGGGCCATGCCACTGTGACCAACAGGCATGTCCCTCAGCTGGGCATGAAGTAACATTTTTCTTTGCATGTAGAATAATGTAAAAGAAAGAGGGAAGTAGAAGAGGTCCAGGATGGGGGAAGTGAGGTCTAAGTGGCATGGCCACTCCCTGAACCCCGTCTATAATGCTCTCCAGGCAGCAAGGTGATCGGCTACTGCAGGACACAAGCCCAGTGTCACAGTGTCCCTGAGCTTCTAGAAACTTCCCAAAAAGGCACTCAGAGCCACAAGGACCATGTGACTGACCAAAACGGCTGCCTTCTATTCTCTGGTGAGCTTTCCACACTCTTAGGAGAAACATGACTTCTACCCCTGCTCCTCGCCCAAGAACTTCAAACCCTGCTTGGCTTTCCCTCTCACATGGGTCCCAGAGCCCATTTATTTCGCTTATTATGTTAGTGCTGCTGTGTATGAGTTTCTGCCTCACATCTCTCTGTGAGTTCAAAATTTGTTATAATCCCTAGCAAAAAATAGAGGTATTTTTTTTCCAGATTGAGGGACAATTCATTTGCTTTGATAATAAAATGGACAGGACAAGGCACCCAGTTCAATAAGAAAAATTCAGTTCTTCCTCCTTGGTTTACTCCCCTGGGGAGTCAACCTGGGGATTCTGCTCCTGAATTCCAGGGTCAGCTGCCAGATCCCACAATGACGTCACTGTCTACATGGATTCAGGCTTATGCCTGCTAACACTGTCTCTGCATTGGCCAGGACACCTGCCTGGCCTGACTCTGCCCCATGCCTGTTGCTCTACCCTGCCCCTCCTCTCCTCCATCCCTCCTGATGGGCCTGTGTGGACTTCTCTGGGTCTGATGGTATGTTCACCTTCTGATCACTGGAGGGTGGATACTCTAGGTCAGCAGAGGAAGGCATTCTTGATGCCTGATCTGGGAAGGGGTTCAGAAAGGCGGAGTAGAGGGAGTGGAATGAGGGCCCTGGGGTGGGTGGTGGAGGGGCTCCCCCATACCTCATCCAGAGCTTGGAAGGCACATGGGATGTTGTAATTTGGCCACAGTGATAAAAGTATAGAACTGCAGAAGCCTCACATTTGTCCAGATGATATTGGGGTCTCTTAAAAGCTGACTTGATACCTCTGAGATTCTCTAAAGGCCCAATAAGGAGGGCGTGAAGTTTAGTTATAAGAATCAATGTCTGGAACTCCTAAAAAAAACATTTATTCTGAACAATGGGTTTTCCAATTACTGAAATTAAAAAAAATTTTGTATATTTATAAAAAGAAGGCACGTAGCAGGTCAGAAAGTGGGCTCTAGAGCTAAACTGCCTGGGTTCAAATACCAGCTCTACCACTTTGGAGCTATGTAACTTTGGACAATTTACATAACTTCTTTGTACCTCGGTTTCCTCATCCATAAAATGTGGATAATTGTAGAAACTATCTCATAGGGTTGTTATGAGACTTAAATGAGTTAATGTTTGCAAAGCCCTTAGAATGATACCTGACACGTAGTGCACATAGTGTTATATAAGTATTTGTGGTTTTTTTTAAAGTATAAACTTTGATGGTAGCAGACAATATCCTCAACAACATCCCAACATTATATACCATTGCGAGTTTTTTTTTCTTTTTTTAATAAACTTATTTATTTATTTTTGGCTGTGTTGGGTTTTCGTTGCTGCGCGTGGGCTTTCTCTAGTTGCGGCGAGCAGGGCCTACTCTTCATTGCAGTGCATGGGCTTCTCATTGCAGTGGCTTCTCTTGTTGCAGAGCACGGGCTCTAGAAGCATGGGCTTCAGTAGTTGCAACATGCGGGCTCAATAGTTGTGGCTCACGGGCTCTAGAGCACAGGCTCAGTAGTTGTGGCACACGGGCTTAGTTGCTCCGCGGCACATGGGATCTTCCCCGACCAGGACTCGAACCCGTGTCCTCTGCATTGGCAGGTGGATTCTCAACCACTGCACCACCAGGGAAGCCCCACCATAGTGAGCTTTATTTAGCTAGTTTGTGTGTGTGCATGAGTGTGTACAGGTGTGTGTACATACATATTTTGGTAATATCTCTTTATTCAGATTCATGGTTTATACCAAAAACTCAGGCAATAAAAACATTTTTCTGGAGAATCAGCTCTCTGGTGATTTTGAATAGCCCAGTTACAAATAAAAGACATCTAGAGTAATCTATTTCAAACAATGCTCTCGGCCATCTCCTCAGACTCTCCTGGGAGTTGGGGTGGGCTAGGGAGTGAAAATAAGGGTGTAGATGTGGTTCTTATTCCCTCATCCTTTTCAGTCAGAAGAACTCTGCATCCAACTCTTTTATGCATGAACAAATATTCCCACAGTTAAAGAAAACATTTAAACACAACTGATGTAGAAGAAGATTTGAGTCTGTGTGCCCCTCGGACCATTATCTACAGGTGATATTTCTCATCACCAGGCTCAGTGAGTTTTGGATGAAAGAAAGTTCAAGGTTGCTCTTCCCAGCAAGAACCTGGGATGAAACTTTTCTTGATGAAGTGACAGGTCACACGCTTTAATAATCAACTAGGAAGACCTGGTTAAATCTCCCGTATAAAAATTAGAGCGCTTACCTAATAACTGTGTTCAAAAGGAAAGGCTCCTCTATCCCCATGGGGGCTTTAGGAGAACCCATGGGCTGGGCCAGCACAGTCCTCCAAGACTATCTGGGGCCGACTACAAAGCACCAGACTCACACTTGGACGAGGTTCCTGTATCCCTGCCTCAGGTAGCCACAATTCATCTATCCTGCAAAATGTTCACTGTGGCCATTACCACACCTCCACCCCAGCCTCAGAAACCACAACAAAACCCCCAACACACATCTAATTTTGAGCAATGTTGACTCCATTCTAAGACTATAAAATAATAGCAGCCATTCAATAAAAAGGATATGCTAACACACTAAGCAGATACATCAACTGTAAGATGTGCCCCAATTTCTCAAATATTTACAATTGTAAAAATTGCATCTTAAAAGCAAAGAAATATGATATCTGCAAATTTGTCCCCCCCAGGTATTATTTTGAATTATTTGTTGTAAACAATTTAGTGTTGGAGAACATTTGTTGAATATAATGGTTTGAGTTTTGAAGTAAGTAACCTTTAATCGTTGGACAATAATTATCTGGCTGAAGTCATTCCTGGAGCAATACATAAGCTAAAATGATCATTGTCAAGAAAAATATTTATCTTTCTAGATTTATTTGTAAGTATCTAATTCACTCAGATGTCAGATATAATCACTGAGATCACTGTCAAAATAAAACCTGTCAATATTCTGCAAGATAATGATAATTTGGTTTTTCTTTTATTTCTCCTATCTCTTCTTTAGATTTTTAAAATTTTGTTTCATTGGTTCGAATTTCCAGAACAATGTTAAATAACAGTGCTTAATAGAGGTTACCTTCAACTTTCCCTAATTTTGATAGAAATTAATCTAGTGATTAATCATTAAATATAACACTGGTGGTTGGTTCGAACAACGTTTTATCATTTTCCAGAAATATATATCTACTTCTACTTTACATAGAAATTTAAAAATTAGAAATGTAGGGCTTCCCTGGTGGCGCAGTGATTGAGAGTCTGCCTGCCGGTGCGGAGGACACGGGTTCGAGCCCTGGTCTGGGAGGATCCCACATGCCGTGGAGCGGCTGGGCCCGTGAGCCACAATTACTGAGCCTGCGCATCTGGAGCCTGTGCTCCGCAATGAGAGGCCCGCGCACTGTGATGAAGAGTGGCCCCCACTTGCCGCAACTAGAGAAAGCCCTCGCACAGAAATGAAGACCCAACACAGCCATAAAAAAAAAAAAAAAAAATTAGAAATGTAAGAAAAACTTAATCCCATGCCTTTTTTGGCATCTATAGAGAAGATCATAACAATTTTTCTTATTTAACATATTAGCACCACGTAATATTAAATATCTGAATATTAAATTACCTAGAATTTATCATTGTAAAAGGGGGAATCGAAACATAGTACTGTTTTGTAAAGTGAATTATTTGTTTTGTGAATTACCTGTGACAAGTTTCCTTGTCTCTATAAACCAGCATGTGGTTGGTGTCTCAGGGACCAGAGACTAATTATAATAGTGCCAGCCTAGGCAGGACACCATTAGGAGGTCAGACCTGCCAGAAGAAATCAATTATAGGGGATGAGCCTTGTTTGGATGTGTTTCGTGCCACCGCCCCCTCGGAGGTCTAAGACCTTGCTTCCTGGTGCAAAGATCAAGAATGCCAGAGCCTGTCATTTGTACACCACTTGGCACTGACCGCCCCCCACCCCAGTCATCTTCGCCTTTGTTCAGTACAGAATTAATGACGAGACATGGAGAGGATGTGGAGATAAGCACTCCTCTTTATGAGATGCTCACTGCAGCCAAAAGAGCAGATTGTAGACAAATCCAATAATCCTCTGGCAGAAAACAGGCATATCGCACATTTGCACACATGTTCTCAGAGATCACACACATACTCATACACTTATACCCTTCTCCTCACATTAGGAGATTTGTTGAATACAGTGAGGGCTTAATACAGGCTTGTTTCATGAATAAGTGAATGAGTAAGAGAACTCAGTTGTCCAAGTGTGTCCTCATACTCACCCACATACACACATACTAATGTCCACTCATAGATACACAGGCAAGTGGAATAACACCCTCCCTGTAACTCTTCACACGCGTCAACTACTGTCACGGTCCCCTCCAAGCTGCCATGCATCCCCTCCGGAAGTCTCTGCAACAGGTAGGAGGACGCTTTTAATCTCAAGGATCAAAACTCTCAATTCAAACTGCCTCAACCACAGATAGATTTAATGCTGCACATAATAGGAGGTCCAGAAATAGAGTTCCAGGATTGATAGATCTGGAGGCTGTCAACAAGGACCGAACTTCATCCTGTCACCTCCTTTGTCATTTGCAGGATCATTTTCACCCTGAGCCTAGTTCTCCTTCTGGGCGCAGGATGGCTCCCAGGACTGCACATTTCCTAGTTCTTATCCAGGGAGAGAAAGCAAGAGGCTTCCTGAGGCTTTCTCAAAAGCTAGGAAGAACTTTACAGAAGTCGACGGTAAACTTCTTCCTGCACACCAGTGACCATAGGGTAGAGCCCTTTCCTGAAACAAGGAGGTGGGATTGTACTTACCAAGCAGTCTACCTCTTGAGGCAAGGGCCACAGTGATGGACAGATGCTGGAAAGTCAAGCATCAGAATCACAGCAGTCTGAAAGTGATCTGTAGTGCTAGTTTCCAGTGCCATGCTGCTGTGAACACCCATGTACAAGTTTTTATGAGGACACATACTTTCATTTCTCTTGGGTATATACCTAGGAGGAGCACTGTTGGATCACATGGTAAATACGTTTGACCATTTGAGGAACTGCTGGACTGTTTTCCAAAGCAGCTGCACTACTTAACATTCAGCAGTGTAAGCGGATTTCGATTTTTCCACATCCTCATCACATTTGTATCTGTCTTTGAATACAGTCATCTTAGTAAGTGTGAAGTAGTATCTCACTGTGATTTAAATTAATTTAATTTTGGCTCTTCTGGATTCCTAGAATTTCTATATGAATTTTAGGTTTCAGCTTGTCAATTTATGTAAAGGAGTCAGCTGGAATTTTTATAGAGACTCCCTCGAATCTATAGAGATTAGGGAGTTTTGCTATCTTAACCATACTGAGTCTTTTGATCCATGAACATGGGATGTTTTTCTATTTATTCAAGTCTTCTTTACTCTCTTTCATCCGTATTTTGTAGTTTTCATAGTATAAGTGTTGCGCTCTTTTTGTTAAATTTATTCCCAAGTATTGTATTGTTTGACAGTTTATTGTATTATTATAAACTGACCTGTCTTTTTGCGTGTCATTGACTGTTTATTAATTGCTGCTGTATAGAATTATAGTTGATTTTTGCATATTGATCTTGTATCCTCAACCTTATTGAACTTGTTTATTAATTCTAATAGATTTTTAATGACCTTAGTCTGGCTTTCTTTCTTTCTTTTTTTTTTTTTTTTGGTGTTTTTCTTTACAATAATTCTCCTCTTGCAAGGTTTATAACAAATTTAATTTTTTAAAAACCCAACAATATACATGTATGGTACAATTGTTCTGTCCCAATTCTTGATGTTCCTCAAGTTTGCTAAATGAATATTGTTTTATTGTACAGATGATGAAACTAAACTTTAGAAAATTTAGGTAACTTTCATAAGATCACAAGGTCAAAACAAAGATTTTCCTTTTTTTCTGTAGAGCATGTGAGAGATGAAGATTCACAACATTTCTTTACACCACTTCAGGTCCTAGGCTTATGTGTGTGTGCGCACACACACACACACACACACACACACTGGGGTTCATGTTTTTTTCAGACCTGCACTACTGCAAAGGTTTTCTCTGGTTAACTTCCTACAAGTCAGTAGTGATGTACATGTTAGCTATGTCTTCAAAGGCTGTGCATGACTTTAGAGTAAATCTCAATCCTTTTGTGACTTGCCCAAGGTTACATAAAAAATAGTGGTAGAAGAACGATCCTGGTCATGTCAGACTTCTTTTGGTTTGTCCTAAAATCTGTAGCCTTTTTCTTTTGCTGGATCTAGAAATTGTTTATCATACCACTTCAGAGATAAAATTGTAAAGGGAAATGTATAATCAAAAAGTTGAATTCCTTGAACAAAGACTGAGAAAGACTAACAGCCATCTATTTGGGAGAATAAGCTTCATTCATATATTAATTCTTTCAACAAATACTTATTGAATGCCTATTATGCTGTTATACACCAGGTCATGAGCTAGGTAAGGGGGTACAGTGGTAAAGATATAACCCTTGTTCTCTACAAGTTTACAGCACAGTGAGGGATAAAGACAAGCTGACAATTTCTACACTGTTTGACAAGCTCTGGGAACTATGGGAAAATGCCAGTCACTCATATGGCCGGGCAGAGAATGATTCTTGGAGGGGAATGTGTCTAAGCTGAGGTTAGAATTATAAAACAAAACAAAGGATGTATAAGGAGTGAGAAAGGAGAAATAGAGTAAAAGTAGCAGCAGATAATCACAGTTGGGTAATTTGAAGCCATTCTGGACAGCTGAAACAGAAGAGTTGAGGGCAGCGAATAAGTAAGCACGTGCACTCACTGCTTAGATCATTGCCTGGCATGTATTACACCCTCCATAAATATACATTGAGTGGATGAACGAGTGATGGAGGTGAGTCTGGAGAAGGCAGGAATCAGATCAAGAAGGATCCTGTACAAACATAGAGCAAGTTTGAATTTTATTCTAAAGATACTAAGCTGTAACGGATTTTCATCTGGAAAGTGGTATGTCAGATCTGCCCTCTAGAAATGTGGAAAACTTATTGGAGGTGTACAGTTTTGTGTATGATGAGGAGGTTGTTATAAAAACTCAGGTGTCCCACAGTCAACATTGTTCTCAATGGTGAAAAACTGAAACCATTTCCTCTAAGATCAGAAACAAGACAAAGTTGCCCACTTCCACCACTATTACTCAACATAGTTTTGGAAGTCCTAGCCATGGCAATCAGAGAAGAAAAAGAAATAAAAGAAATCCAAATCGGAAAAGAAGAAGTAAAACTGTCACTGTTTGCAGATGACATGATACTATACATAGAGAATCCTAAAGATGCTACCAGAAAACTACTAGGTCTAATCAATGAATTTGGTAAAGTGACAGGATACAAAATTAGTAAACAGAAATCTCTTGCATTCCTATACACTAATGATGAAAAATCTGAGAGAGAAATTAAGGAAACACTCCCATTTACCATTGCAACAAAAAGAATAAAATACTTAAGAATAAACCTACCTAAGGAGACAAAAAACCTGCATGCAGAAAACTATAAGACACTGATGAAAGAAATTAAAGATGATACAAACAGATGGAGAGATATACCTTGTTCTTGGATTGGAAGAATCAACATTGTGAAAATGACTATACTACCCAAAGCAATCTACAGATTCAATGCAATCCCCATCAAACTACCAATGACATTTTTCACAGAACCAGAACAAAACTTTCACAATTTGTATGGAAACGCAAAAGACCCCAAATAGCCAAAGCAATCTTGAGAAAGAAAAACGGAGCTGGAGGAATCATGCTCCCTGACTTCAGATGATACCACAAAGCTACAGTAATCAAGACAGTATAGTACTGGCACAAAAACAGAAATATAGATCAATGGAACAGGATAGAAAGCCCAGAAATAATCCCACGCATCTATGGTCACATTATTTTTCATAAAGGAGGCAAGAATATACAATGGAGAAAAGACAGCCTCTTCAAAAAGTGGTGCTGGGAAAACTGGACAGCTACATGTAAAAGAATGAAATTAGAACACTCTCTAACACCATACACAAAAATAAACTCTAAATGGATTAAAGACCTAAATGTAAGGCCAGACACTATAAAACTCTTGGAAGAAAACTTTGCAAACTAAACAACTGACAAAGGATTAATCTCCAATATATACAAGCAGCTCATGCAGCTCCATATCAAAAAAACAAACAACCCAATCCAAAAATGGGCAGAAGACTTAAACAGACATTTCTCCAAAGAAGATATACAGATTGCCAACAAACACATGAAAGAATGCTCAACATCACCAATCATTAGAGAAATGCAAATCAAAGCCACAATGAGCTATCACCTCACACCAGTCAGAATGGCCATCATCAAAAAATCTACAAACAATAAATGCTGGAGAGGGTGTGGAGAAAAGGGAACCCTCTTGCACTGTTGGTGGGAATGTAAATTGATACAGCCACTATGGAGAACAGTATAGAAGTTCCTAAAAGCTAAAAATAGAACTACCATATGATGCTGCAATCCCACTACTGGGCATATATCCTGCGAAAACCATAATTCAAAAAGAGTCATGTACCACAATATTCACCACAGCACTATTTACAATAGTCAGGACATGGAAGCAAACTAAGTGTCCATTGACAAATGACTGGATAAAGAAGATGTGGCACATATATACAATGGAATATTACTCAGCCATAAAAAGAAATGAAATTGAGATATTTGTAGTGAGGTGGATGGACCTAGAGTCTGTCATACAGAGTGAAGTAAGTCAGAAAGAGAAAAACAAATACTGTATGCTAACACATATATATGGAATCTAAAAAAAAAAAAAACGTTCTGATGAACCTAGGGCAGGACAGGAATAAAGTCGCAGATGTCGAGAATGGACTTGAGGACGTGGGGAGGGGGAAGGGTAAGCTGGGATGAAGTGAGAGAGTGGCATGGACCTATATATACTACCAAATGTAAAATAGATGGCTAGTGGGAAGCTGCCGCATAGCACAGGGAGGTCAGCTCATTGCTTTGTGACCACCTAGAGGGGTGGGATAGGAAGGGTGGGAGGGAGGTGCAAGAGGGAGGGGATATGGGGACATATGTATATGTATAGCTGATTCACTTTGTTATACAGCAGAAACTAACACAACACTGTAAAGCAATTATACTCCAATAAAGATGTTAAAAAAAAACTCAGGTGAGAAGTAAGAAATGTGGAAGATAGAGTAGGGTTGAGAAAAAGTGCTGGCTGTAGAGAGTAAGGAGGAATTTGGCACTTGGTATCTGGATTGGAAGAGTGGGTAGAGAAGTGGAGGTAGAGAAAGGCTTCCAGGTTTCTGCACCTGTTTTTATTTTTGGCATGAGATTGGGGCTGAGGAGATGAGGCAACAGTGGGGAAGGAAGCAGAGGTGCCAACTGGGATGTAAGATGCCATCTCCCTCCCTCCCTTCTTTCTTTTCTTTCTGTATCAATTCTATAGGGAGAAAACTGGAAAAAGAGGTGATGTTGGATAAGCTATGTATCCTTTATAGCCCTCCATCTCCCATGTTTAAATAAAGAGGTTGGGTGACCACTGAAGTTTCTTCTAACTTGGAAATTCTCTGCTCCATGATATATCCTTATCAAGACCCACCTACTCGGTGTGGACTTCCTGCAGAGGGAGTTTTTAAGAAACTTTTGGTAAGAGAAAGATGAGTTAAGAGTTGAGAACTCTTAACTGTCTGGAACTGTCTGGAACTGTCTGGAACTCAGAAAACCTGGCTCGGCCCAACTACTTGGAGGAAAGTCAATTCAAGGTTTAGTCTCAACAAAAATGAGAATGAAAAATGGTAGACTAATGATGGCAAAGAAACCTTTCCCCTCCAGCTGCCTCTTGCTCCAGGGAGTGGCTTGGAGAAGGGATCTTCCTTTCTCCTACTCACACCCCTTGCTCTATTCCTAACCTAAACGTTATTGATTCTTCTCTTCGTCCTGAACGATTTCTTAGTGTTCACTCTACTTCCTGAGGAGGCTCATCTTTGATATTCAACTTAAGCTGTTTAGGAAATTCAAGTGTCATTCACTTTGGCTTTGAGAGAGACCTTACTAACTGGGAATACATCTGCTCTCACTGTGGGGAATCAAGGTCAGTATCTTATATTCCAGTTATTTGAAGCCTGCTCCTGGCCTGCCGTCAGGCACACAATGTATAATATTTATATCAGTGATCAGTGGAACCTTCCTATTGGATAAACAGGAATACAGCTTCCCAAATGTAAAGGGAAGCATGTTTCCTTTTCTATTTCATGTACCTTTTCATGTAATAAATATTACTGGCTCAGACAAAAGAGAAATCTCTAAGAACTCATCTATATAACTTGAGATTATACTTAAAGATGAAAATCAAATACAGACAATAGATGGAATATACCAGAATTGAAATTTTAGGTTAAAGTACTGCGTATCTTGATCAGGAATAGAACAATGTTTTTTAATTTGTTGTGGGTTACGTAGCTATTCCTGATTTTGTAAAATGTAAAACCTTTTATCTGGAAATTATTTTTTATACTTGGAACAAATGATAAATCCTTTGTGGTTTTAACATTTTATTTGCTATCTGCTTTACACATTTTCTCAGCTTTGGGAGTGCTTCCAGATAGACATCTGCATGGAATAATGGAGAAATCTAAAGAAGAAAGACACCAAACCACTTTTTTCAAATCACCTTAGGCAGTTGCTGATGAGGTGGCTTAATAGGAAGATGAAAGCTTTGCTAACCTGGATCTCCATTTATTCAATAAAGTAAACAGGAGATGAACTTGGGTAGCAGGGAATATTTAATTGCTGCAGAGTTCTAAATGCTTTTCTTTAAAAAAAAAAAAAAAAAAGCCAATGTGATTCAGAAGCTTTTTTTAAAGCTTTCCCTTTTAGATATGCAAGCAGATAATTTTAACAAATGGAAACATTGTTTAAAGTACAGTGTTGCTTAGCAAAAAATATTGATCATCTTCTCTTGTGACCCTCAGTCCAGCAGAGCTCTCAGCCTAGCTTCTCTTACTGTGCATCTTTGTACCTCTCAGTGAACCTTTGGGCTTTGCTTTCTTTTTTCTGTATGCCTACTACATACCATGTGCTTTACATATACTATCTCAGTAAGCCAATGCTGGGAAACAAAATGTTAAGTCCTTTTGAGATCTGCTCCCACCTGCTTTTTTCTTTCCCCAAATAGTGAGTGAGGTTGAAATGCACAATCCAATACTTAGGGTTTAATCTCAAGTTCACCACTCTTTATCCTTCTGCAAGTTACATAATACGTATCTGAGCAGCTTTCCTAGATGTGTATAGGTAGCAGTGTTTCTTGCTTGAGCCTAATTCATTCTTACTCTAGAAGACAAAGTGATTAGGTTGTGTCTGGAAGGATCCACTAGTTGAAGAGGGAAGATTCTGCATTCAGTAGCCTTTGCCCAGACAGACCTCTGAATAGCACAGAAGCTACATTTCTTTCTTTTCCTTATTAATATGCCACTTTATTTGCAAAAGGGCTAACATTGCCAATCAAAGAGAGATAAGGACTTTCTCTATGGGCTGAAGAAATTTAATGGACCAGCACATTTTTTTCCAGTAAGCTACAGCAAACGTTATTGGCTACTTAACCAACATCCATTCCTTCCAAATAGTACCACATTTTATTCAGATTTCCATGTTTAACTGTGTGGCCATGTGGTTTAGGAGAGGTCAACTCCATCCTCTCATGTGAGTGCTGATTGGTCTAAGCCAGTTATTGTATTATATTATAACACCATATTCCTTTGCCGATTGGTCTGAGCATGAACAAGAGAGATACTTCAGATCAATGGGTCATGGGGAGATAACTACTGGGGACTTCTCATGATAACGAGAAGATAAAGAATGGAGCGAACATGGTAAAGATGATAGAAGAGACATATGCAAAGAACTTAAGTCCTGAAGCTATCACTGTACTATTGAATCAACTAATCTCATGGGATGATGAATGTTCTTTAGTAAGCCACTTGATGAAGAGTTTTCAGTTATGTGCAGCTGAAAGCACCCTGGCTGACACAGAAGCCTGTTGCCTAGTCATCTCCTATAACTGTAGAAATGGAGAAGGAGTGGCTCATTTCCCTTTTAAAGCTCCCAAGCAATTTCTGCTCCTGGCTCTTAGCTTCTGAGAAGCCAAGGAGGTTGGTGATATGAAAGGTAAAGTAAGTGGTCGAGGTGTGACTAGCCTAGAGGTTTATCTATGAGTTTCTTTAGGTAAAATTGGAACGAAATTCATATGAGAGGACAAGCCACCACACTAATGGCGTGGGATCAGTTGTAGTTTGAGATAATGTTTTATCTCCTCATACGATTCAGAATTAGCTACACCTTGCACCTTCCTCACAAGATGTGCAGAAACTCAAGAGACCAACGAGAAAAATCTCCCAACAACAGGTACTATTATTACCCTTATTTTACAAATGAGAAGATGGAGGTCCAAGATTATGTAATTTGCTCATGGTTACATGGCCAGGTTTTAATTTCTACTCTGCTTCTTCTTTGCTATGTGACCTTGCTTAATTTATATACCCTGCCTATTCTACCTCCTTACTATCTTTACTAAGTCATTTCCTCCCCTTTCCCACTTGCTTATATCAACCCGTGCAATGTCTCACCTGGATCATTGTACCAGCTTCTGTCTTACTCTTCCTCTCCTTCAACTTTTTCTAAAGATTGCAGCCAGGGTTTCCTTTCTAAAATGCAAATCTGATCGTATGATCCCCCATCCTTAAAATCCTCTAATGACTCTCTCCTATGTACAGTACTTACCATGCTGTGTGTCATCCTTACACATTTGGCCCCTGCCTGCCTTTCTTATAGTCACTCCTGCCATAACGAATTGCAGTTCATATTTTTCAAGCTTCCATATGTCCACCTTTGTGGTTCCCTCGGCTAGGAAAGGCTTTTCTCCCCCAGTCCATCTGGAAATTGCCATCATAGTTTTATAATTTTATGTATTGAATTTCCTCAGTGAAGCTTTGTCAGAATCCTTTCCTCTCATCAAACAGATTAACACTCCCTTCTTTTTTTATTTCCTCCTTCTGTCTTTTACCTCCTTATCCCTTTGGCTCTTTTCTCCTTTCTTGTGTCTTATCAAATTAAATCTCATAAGCTCAGCCACCTATGTCCTGCCAATAGCAAAGATCCCATAATCCCCAGGACCATGTGCACATTCCACTGTGGTTTCTAGAGTCACCGTCCTCCACTTGTCAAGTCTTACCTGGCCTTTTGCAAAATTGAGTGATGATTTGACCCCTTCAAAAAATGCAGAGATCAGATCAGCCCTGGGCAGGGCTAGAAGTGGGGATTGACTAGAATGGGCCTAAGGACAAGTTTTGGGTGAATGAAAATGGTTTATAAATTGGTTATGGTGCTGGGAACACTTCAGGTAGATAAGATATAAGCTGAAGTTGTTGGGTGGAACTTCTGAGGCAATCTTCTTAAAAAGAGAGCAGATCCAGCTAGCACGTGTCCCTGTGACTCTTACCTTTCTTTATGCCTGGATCTTGGAAGCAATGGTGAAGGTAGAGCAGCCATCTTATCACTATGAGGCAACAAGCAGATGGGAAGGATGACAGAGAAGAAAACAGAAGGAGTCTGGGACCCCGATGAAAACTTTCTAGCATTCCTGGATGGCCTACCTCCAGGTACGTCATTTGCACTTAAATTGTTTAAGACACTGCTTTTCAGATTCCAGTCACTTACTGCCAAATGCAGTTTCTAACTGACATATTTTTGAAGCTGTGTGTCCACATTGATAAAATCTAGAGGATCAATGAGTAACACATTCAATCAATGTAGGTCAACCAACTTATTTGGGATTTTGACTCCAATCAGTCAGAATCATTTGCTTGCCTTACACCTTTCATAATTGGCAGAATTTTACTTTCCAAACATCCAGGCATTTGTTTTTAGTTTTCTTTTTCCTCTACTGGTATAGATGCATCTTTCTTGGTCACAGGTTTGCTGCTCAGATGGAAATCAGGCCCTCCCCATTTCCACAAGGTGGAACAGGTTCTAATGTAATCAGTTTAGGTCAGCCCTGGAGAGTTCCTTTGTTCTCTGTTTTTATATAAAAATCTGTCAACCGGAACCAAAATAAATCAATAGTGGCTAAACACGGAAGTTCGTCTTTTCAAATTTCTTTGGACCCCTCAAGAAATCTGAAAACAAGAATTAAAGAGATTCCATTAGGAGTCCTCATGAAGGCTGAGAGGGGGATTAGGGCTGCCTTGGGGGTAGGTGCAGAAAAAAGCATGTGTTCTTCATTAAACTTGACCCTGCCTGCCTCACCAAGTTCCCCTCAGAGGACCTGGCTCAGTCCCAGGCATGGTAGGAGGCAGGTCTCGGGTTCTGCCAGGTTTGGTGCAGCCCACTTCTCTTCCTGGCCAAAAGATCCACAACTTACACACACTTGAGATGGAATCTATTCCATGGGAAGATGTTTCCAATTTTTTTCCTCCATTAGCAAAGAGTTCAAGTGCTTTAAACTTTACCTAATGATTCTCTAAGCAAATCCTCCTCATCTCTCCTCCCTGAGGCCACTTCAGTCCATTTTTCCTGCCAGCACTGAGCCCGCACTCCATGCCAGTCACTTCATTGCAGTTGGGAGCACCAAGAGGAAGAATCTGTGTCCTAACCTTACAGGCTTCTGGGCTATCAGAGTCTCCTGGGTTGGTGGAGGGCTCCCATAGGCCAATCCCAGACCCGTGTAGGCAACTGCTTGGGAATCATGTGGGCAAAGCTTTATCGGGGAGATGTTGCTGCTGTCAGTCTGGGGGAAAGGGAGGTTGGGAGCTTGTGTTTTGACTCCATCCTGCAGGTGAGTCTGATGCAGAGCCGGATTCCTAGGGGCCACAAAACCTCTGGTCTGGCCAGAAGGCTTTGTTTACTGCTCTCTGAAGTGTTACTTTTGTCTACCTTTGCCAGGTCCTCTTCTTTCTCCATTCTTATTTAAATCCAACTATCATTTCAGTCCCTAGACCCAAACTCAGTTCTAACAATCTTCATGAAGCCATTGGTGACAGCTCTGGTTCAATGATTCCTCTTTCTCTGGGCTCTTTGATGTTGGGCCCTCCCTCCATTTGGGGTGAATCCAGAGAGCCATGGTAATTTCTCTTGTCATGAATATGCATTGTCTCATTTATCAAAGTGTAGAAGCCCTTATAGGTTGTGCATCTGATTTCTGGTCTTCTAGTGCCTCAGACCATGCGTGACTGAGGCACTGGGTTGGGACAGTTACTGCAGATGTCTAAACTATGAAGTTTGGCATCCTACAGCCATGGGTTCAGCTCTAGGCTGAGCAAAATCTAAGATCTATGACTTTAGTCAGATTCCTAAATCCCCTGGGTCTCAGGTGGCTCATTTGCAGAGTAAAGGGCTTAGCACAGAACCAGGCTCCCAACAATTGTTGACTAAATCATCATTATTAGTTATGATATATTTGGTTCTTGTTTTTCTTTCCATTCTTTTTATCTCCTTCACTCTTTGAAAAAAATTCCAATTGTTGGTATGAAAAGAATTTGGACATACTAATACGAAGGTGATGTAAATATAACCTACAAAGGCAGGTATGTTGCAGCTGTCACAGACTACACACCATGCAACCCCATTACATTTGAAAATGAGACACAGTCACACCATGGAGGTGCATTTAGCGTATAAGCTTAGTGCTTAAGAAGCTGTTGTTTCTCTTTAGGGGAATACAGCTGGACTATTCTGATACCAGGTCAGCAATGTTGGTCTCTTTATAGCTTCTTTAGAAAGACAACCATATGCATGGTAAGTTGAGATCAATAACAGGTTATCCCTCCTTAATTATGCATGTATCATGCAAATATAAACATATACCTTAAATCAGCTAAACCGAGAGAGTAAAACATAAAGAAAGAAAGAGGTCTTACAGATCTTTGCTACTCAAAGCATGATCTGCAGGCCAGCAAAATTGGCATCAGCTGGGAGCTTGTCATCAATGCAGCGTCTTAGGCCCTACCTCAAGTCTGCTGACTTAGAATCTGCATCGTAACAAAATCCGCAGGTGATTTGTATGCATGTTGAATTTTGAAAAGAGGCTGCTATAGAGAACCCTTAAAAGATAACAATGAGAGGTCTAAGACACTATTTGGTCTTTCCCATAAGCCTGAACTGATGTCGTGCCCTGTTGGTAGCACTTCCCTCCACACTCAAGAAGGGGCTCCTTTATTTCTTCACTGATGCTTCCTGGGAACCTTTAATAGAAGTGGAATCAGTCACTGTTCACATATTCTTGCTCCTCAGTATTGTCGGCCACCATGCTTGCTTTAGGTAATGGATTCTAGAGGGATGACATTGTGACCATGTTAGACCCATTAACATTTCTATCTCCCAGTGGTGGTAAAAGTAGATCGGCTTGCAATTCATTTACTCATCAATGATTTTACTGAGCATCCAGGCATTGGGTTAGGCCCTGAAGAGGAAAAGGAGAACAGAAGATGGCCCTTGCTACACTTGATGAGGAAGTCAGCTGTAACAAACAGACCCTTATAGTCCAACATGTGGGCAACATGACATGGGGTAAAGAAGAAGTGACTTTGAACTCCACAGTGAACTTGCTGACAAAGGCCATCTTCCCTTTTCCTGCTTTGTAGAAAGGAAGACCTGAGGAGGCGGCAGTTGGAATAAAAAGACATCCTTGAAAGACCTCTGTGAATCTGACTCACAATATCCCTCTCCTCCGTGGACAGCCTTTCTTCTCAGAGGGACACAATTGCTTCCTACATCTTTATTAACCCTTAATTCCAGGGGCCAAAAATGTCTTTAAGTGTATTTCCTCCTGAACTGAGATGAATAGCTTGCCTTGAGTTTATTTTTCCCACCATTTCTCTACTTAGGTTTTTAAAAATATTTCACAGCATCTCTACTACAATTAGATCAGAAAACAAAGAAATGAACCTTATCCGTGATTTCTGCCAATATCTGGCAATGCCATGGAAGAGATGTTTTGATTAGGCAATTTTCATTACTAAAAACACTATAGCACAATAAATTAATTCAATGTTGTGCACTTATCTATTAGAAACATTACTATAGGAGTATAAAAATGTTAATTATTCATTATCATCACTCTGATTATTTGTTGTGGCTGATAATTACATTGAATATATTTTATATCAGTAATAACCTTCTGTCTACATTTACAACATGCTGTATCTTGGGGGCTTGTCAAGTTTTTTCCCCAAGCCTTTCCTTTATTAAGACACAGACCTCAGGAGTACATAACCTTTATGTTGAAGACTGATTTTCTTCTTTCATATAAAGAACAAATATTATAGATTAATTAATCCAGGATGATTATTATTTAATTACTCTTCCTCTGGCTTCACAAGGGATTTGGCTTTTATTCAGTTGCTCATTCATATTGTTATGAAGAATAAATGCAGTCATAAAATATTTGTGTGCTATGAATTCACAGAACAACTAACTGAGAACCTGGAGGGGGATGCCTGCCAGCCGGGCACCCGCTTGAGTCCCACACCATGTGGCCTCAGCCTCAAACACAAGCAAATGACCTGAGGTGAAGAGACTGAATCAGGGCAGGAGAGCTTAGCCTCTGACCTGACTGGATTGGGGGTAGTTCAACCACAAACCTAATATTTCAGTCCCACAAAATTTACTGAGCACCTACTATGCACTGTCACTGTGTTAGATTTGAGAATAGACTCCCCACTCATTGCTTGACCTTGAAACCATTATTTACTGCTTTGTGCCTTGGTCTCCTCATCTGTAAAATGGGATAATAATAGAACCCACTTCGTTGGATAGTGAGGATTAAGTGGGTTAATAATAACTGCTGAAATGCCTTGAATGGTGCCTGGCACTGGCAAGCACTCAAAAAATCTAAGCTATTATTATCATTCAGATGTCGTTTCTCTTGTCTAGATGGAGGCAGATGCGTGAGAAGTAAGAAACACACACGACTAATTGTGCAGATGCAGTGATCAAAGTCTGTTGAAAGGCACAGAAGTAGGATGTGGTCAGTCAGTCTGCCTGGGGTGTGATGGGTGAGGAAAGACTTCCAAAAGGAGGAGATCTTTGGAGCTGACTCCAAAATGAAGATGCCGCTATGTTGAATAGATCCACTGAGGGGTGGGTGTGGGGGGAAGGGAGGGAGGGTTGTTCATGAAGGCTGAGAAGCTTGTGGGGAGGGAGGGAGACGGTTAGGTCAGCAAGGACCAAGTTCCATGGAGACAAACATGGGGGGCTGGCAGCTTGGACTTCACCCTGAAGGCATAGATGAGCCATGAAAGGGTCGTCAGCAGGGGAGTCACAAATAGATTGGCATCGCCACAGCTTGGAGTGTAGAGGAGATGGTGGTTGAGAGTCTGGAGAGAGGCTCATCGGCAGCTTCCAGGCAGGAGCTGTGAGGTCTGAGCTGAGGCAGAGAAATGTGGGTTCATGTGCAGAAGCTGTACAGAGGCCCAACTAACTCCACAAGTGGTCCAAGGAGGCATTCTGAGAGGAAGCGAAGCTTTTGAGTTTGATTTTAAATAACAGCTATATTATTGCTGGGGTAAAATTGGAGGACGAGAAGGAAGGTGGGTTAAGTATTATAGGTGAAAGTGCAAGGTGAAGTAACAACATGCAACACTTATCATGTGCTTACTGCATGCCAGGTACTACACAAAATGCCTCACCTGTGTTACTTCTTTAAATCCTGGCAGAAGCTCAGTGAGGAAAACGCCCTTAGGATGCCCATTTTACAGATGAGGAAATGAAGGCTCTGATTGTTACATATCAGGGCTACAGAGAAAGAAGTGGGAGCTTTGAATTCTGGAACATTCCCCCTCGATTTTCATGGTCAATGAAACGAGTGATATAATTCTTGTGACTTCGTAGTGTTTTATTCCGTGTCTTCTATAGGAACCATCAGGGCCCTCAGAAAGGGCTGCTGCCTCTGTGTGTGTGGTGGAGAGCTCGTTGGAAAACCTATCGAGCTTTTGAGCAACCATGGTTACGTGTCATATAAAGTTTACCTTTTAATTCCCGTAGGAAATGGCTGCTCCTAGGAGGTGAGCGTTTATTCTCGCTAGACAAGGAGAAGCCTGAGCCTCAGGGGCCTGCTACGTCTTCCAACTACAGGAGACACCCTTGGCAGCGGCTTCTCAGCCAGCAGGACCTCTGGTGCTGATGTGAGCGTCCGGGTGTGGGGGACAGAATGAGGTTTGGTGTGGAGGTGGAAAGGGGGTGGGGCTCTCTGAATCATGGTGAGCAAGGTCTCTGAGCAGATCCGGGCACAAGTGCTCCAGAAAACACTCGGGACATCCAGGCTCAAAGGCACTGAGGTGAAATATAGAAGAAAGCAATTTTCAAGTTCCTTCTCTCTCTGAGTCCATTTCCTTGGATGTTCAGTGGGTAGCTCTTCTGTGATGGGGACTGGAGATAACGCTGGTTAACCAGTATGGGACTCCGCGACTGTTCGCTTTTGTCCTGGGGAGGGGGTCCAGGCAACCAAGACATCCAAGATCTGCAGTGCACAGCACTGTACCCACCGGCAGTAGAGGGGGCTGTGACTCCGGGCTCCCAACAAGTAGGTTGGCTTCCAACAGAAATTCGAATTGGGGCTTGGGGGACTTTTTTGAAAGACATTAATTAGCTTAAAAGAGTGCCCTTTACAATCAGTTTTCAACCCTGTCTGCTTAGAATTGCTCAGGGAGGTTCTAAACATGCTAGTGTGCAGGCTGTCTCCCTAGAGATTCTGACCCATTTGATCTCGGGTGGCCCCAGGCATTGGTCTATTTTAAAATCTCCCCAGGATAATAATGTGTTGCCAGAACTGAAACCACCCATTTAGGCAGAGACTGAAGGCCAGCTGTTTGGGCCCCACCAGGCACGAGCCAGAGCTCCAGGGGCACTTCTGCCAAGGGCAGGCATGTTAACAGGCAGCTTTGTAGGAACAGCAACAAAACTTATGAAGCCAGGGAAGTGTCACCAGGCAGGCTCCTGCAGAGGCTGGGCCACTCCTGTCCGCCTCCACTGGGAACAGTACCACGTGGACCATGCCCTTTGGGTCAGCCGCAAAGCACGGAAACACTTCATTCAAGATTTCCATTCATTGTTCAGCCCTGGGACAGGGGAATGCATGAGAAAACCTATGACCGCCCCTCCAGCCCAGCTTTTTAGTAGGAGAAGGTGCTGCCCTTGAGCAGAAGACACGGCTGCAGGGCTGAGGTCTTGAGCTGTGCTCATAATCCAAGCTCCCCAAAGGGCCGGGCAGGTCTTAACTGGCTTAGCCTGGCCTGCATCTGTGTAGTCAGTTCTCAATTTTGCAGGAGAGGATTTTCCTCTTTATGGTTTACATGTGGCTGACATCTAATTCCAGCCTGTTTCTTTCCACTATTCCACACCCTCCTGGGTCTTCCTCCCTACGGCCTACATGGCCCACAGACTCCTACAACTGTTATCTAAGCAGACTAAGATGTCAAACTGGTTCATGGTGTTTCACTTGGCTCTCAACACACCACAGGCACTAAATAGATGTCTGTTGATTGATTGGTTGTGGCCACCGGATCATGATGAGTAGATCAAAGACTAAGAAAATTATTTTTTTATTGTCTTCTTTCCTCCATTGTGTTGATGAGCAAGAGTTGGCTGTGATACTTTCTAGGTTGCGCTTTTTGCAAATGCCTTCCAGGTCCAGAAGTAAAGAACAGAAATTTTCTCCTTATTGCTAAGGTGTTATCTTTCTATAGCCTTTTGTTGGTTCCACTGTATTTTATTTTTTTAACATCTTTATTGGAGTATAATTGCTTTACAATGGTGTGTTGTTTCTGCTTTATAACAAAGTGAATCAGCTATACATATACATATATCCCCATATCTCTTCCCTCTTGCGTCTCCCTCCCTTCCACCCTCCCTATCCCACCCCTCTAGGTGGCCACAAAGCACTGTGCTGATCTACCTGTGCTATACGGCTGCTTCCCACTAGCTATCTTATTTTACATTTGGTAGTGTATATAAGTTCATGCCACTCTCTCACGTTGTCCCAGTTTACCCTTCCCCCTCCCCCTGTCCTCAAGTACATTCTTTATGTCTGTGTCTTTATTCCTGTCCTGACCCTAGGTTCTTCAGAACCTTTTTTTTTTTTTTTGATTCCATATATATGTGTTAGCATATGGTCTTTATTGTTCTCTTTCTGACTTACTTCACTCTGTATGACAGAGTCTAGGTCCATCCACCTCACTACAAATAACTCGATTTCGTTCCTTTTTATGGCTGAGTAATATTCCATTGTATATACGAGCCACATCTTCTTTACCCATTCATCTGTCAATGGACACTTAGGTTACTTCCATGTCCTGGCTATTGTAAATAGTGCTGAGATGAACTTGTGGTACATGACTCTTTTTGAATTATGGTTTTCTCAGGGTATATGCCCCGTAGTGGGATTGCTGGGTCATATGGTAGTTCTATTTTTAGTTTTTAAGGAAATTATATACTGTTCTCCATAGTGGCTGTATCAATTTACATTCCCACCAACAGTGCAAGAGGGTTCCCTTTTCTCCACACCCTCTCCAACATTTATTGTTTGTAGATATTTTTGATGATGGCCATTCTGACTGCTGTGAGGTGACACCTCAATGCGGTTTTGATTTGCATTTCTCTAATGATTAGTGATGTTGAGCATCCTTTCATGTGTTTGTTGGCAATCTGTATATCTTCTTTGGAGAAATATCTCTTTAAGTCTTCTGCCCATTTTTGGATTGGGTTGTTTTTTTTTTTTTTTGATATGGAGCTGCATGAGCTGGTTGTATATTTTGGAGATTAATCCTTTGTCAGTTGCTTCATTTGCAAATATTTTCTCCAGTTCTGAGGGTTGTCTTTTCATCTTGTTTATGATTTCCTTTGCTGTGCAAAAGCTTTTAAATTTCATTAGCTCCCATTTGTTTATTTTTGTTTTTATTTCCATTTCTCTAGGAGGTGGGTCAAAAAGGATTTTGCTGTGATTTATGTCATAGAGTGTTCTCCCTATGTTTTCTTCCAAGAGTTTTATAGTGTCTGGCCTTACATTTAGGTCTTTAATACGTTTAGAGTTTACTTTTGTGTTAGGAAGTGTTCTAATTTCATTCTTTTACATGTACTTGTCCAGTTTTCCCAGCACCACTTATTGAAGAGACTGTCTTTTCTCCATTGTATATTCGTGCCTCCTTTATTAAAAATATGGTGACCATATGTGCGTGGGTTTATCTCTGGGCTTTCTATCCTGTTCCATTGATCTATATTTCTGTTTTTGTGCCAGTACCATACTGCCTTGATTACTGTAGCTTTGTAATATAGTCTGAAGTCAGGGAGCCTGATTCCCCCAGCTCCATTTTTCGTTCTCAAGATTGCTTTGGCTATTCAGGGTCTTTTGGGTTTCCATACAAATTGTGAAATTTTTTGTTCTGGTTCTGTGAAAAGTGTCATTGGTAGTTTGATAGGGATTGCATTGAATTTGTAGATTGCTTTGCGTAGTATAGTCATTTTCACAATGTTGATTCTTCCAGTCCTAGAACACAGTATATCTCTCCATCTGTTTGTATCATCTTTAATTTCTTTCATCAGTGTCTTCTAGCTTTCTCCATACAGGTCTTTTGTCCCCTTAGGTAGGTTTTTTCCTAGGTATTTTATTCTTTTTGTTGCAATGGTAAATGGGAGTGTTTCCTTAATTTCTCTTTCAGATGTTTCACCATTAGCATATAGGAATGCCAGAGATTTCTGTGCACTAATTTTGTATCCTGTCACTTTACCATATTCATTGATTAGCTCTAGTAGTTTTCTGGTAGCATCTTTAGGATTCTCTATGTATAGTATCATGTAATCTGCAAACAGTGACAGTTGTACTTCTTTTCTGATTTGGATTCCTTTTATTTCTTTTTCTTCTCTGATTGCCATGGCTAAAACTTCTAAAACTATGTTCAATAATAGTGGTGAGAGTGGGCAACCTTGTCTTGTTCCTGATCTTAGAGGAAATGGTTTCAGTTTTTCACCATTGAGAATGACGTTGGCTGTGGGTTTGTCATATATGGCCTTTATTATGTTGAGGTAGGTTCCCTCTATGCCTAATTTCTGAAGAGTTTTTATCATAAATGGGTGTTGAATTTTGTCTAAAGCCTTTTCTGCATCTTTTAAGATTATCATATTGTTTAAATCTTGCTTTCTCTTGGTTGTCAGAAGTGAATCTAGTCATTTACTTATGAAACTAAAATTAGCCACCACCTTGTGGGAACTACCTGAATTGCAAGCATATTGTAAAAAAACCTTAAAGGATGGTTCTCAACCTTGGCTAACAGTAGAATCACCTGGTGAGCTTTTAAAAAGTATTGTTTTACCTGGATCCCTCCACCTTAGATTCTGATCTAATCGATGTAAGGTGCTTATACACTGCTTCTAATTGCATTATTTTTGGAAGTTTCCAAGCTGATTTTAAAGTGATGCCCACCAGCCTCCTCTTTCTTTTTCTTCCTTTTCTGATGGGTATTCTTTCCTGCCACATTCTCTTCAATCCTCCCCATGCCTCAGTTCTTCAGGTTCTCTTTCTAAGCAGGTCCACCTAAATTAGTTGAAATTCAGGAGCCCTCATCAGTCAAAACCTCTATTCTCTTCCAACTCATTGGCCTACCCAGAGTCATCTGCATATAAATGAGAACACCCAGGGAAAATGCCTTATCCTATGTCCCAATTACTATCTCTGATGGTGATTTTAGCTGGTACAGAGGACTCCATGCCATTTAGGATAGGGACCTTTTCACCTACTGGTCCATCTGATCTTTTTTCTAAATTGTTTCCCAAACAGTGCTCCACTGTTTTTTTGATGTCTCTTTACATTTGTTCTTGATGCAAGAATTTCCAACAGAGAATCATAACAAGTGAGTCCATCTGAGCAGTCCTACAGTTAAAACAAAATATAAAACCTTATTTGTTTTACCCAGTACTTTTCTAGATTGTTAGCAGAACTTCTTTCCTAGAGCATTATTAGAACCATGATTTTAAAAAACCCATTTAATTTGGGATTGACATGTACATACTGCTATATTTAAAACAGATAACCAATGAGGACCTACTGTATAGCACAGGGAACTCTGCTTAATATTCTGTAATAACCTAAATGGGAAAAGAATTTGAAAAAGAATAGATACATGTATATGTATAACTGAATACTTTGCTGTACACCTGAAACTAACACAACATTGTTAATCAACTATGCTCCAATATAAAATAAAAATAAAAAATAAATTAAAAAACCTATATAATGGATAAGAAATGTTGTTTTAGAGCTTTCCCTTAGTTTCATACCTTGTGGTCCTGCCTATGTGCTGAAAGCAATGCATGTCCAGTGAAATTATGAGGGAAGCATTCTGAAGTCCTGTTTTCCCTCCCCTCTACAATGGGACTGAATATTTTTAGGCTTTTCCCTGTCAGATATTTTACATCTTGATTAGTATTTTCAGGATAAGTGAAAAAGTCATAAAATTTACCTAGGCCAGAAAGGTCTTATAAAAGTTGCTTCATACCCAAGAAAACAGGAACAGAGACACCTCTATTTTGAGAAAAAATGCTTCATTCAGCATCATCATCAGTGGTCACTACTAATTGGGACCTTTATAATTGGGAATATTAATATTGGGAATTAATATTAATTATTATAATTATTTATTATATAATAATTATATAATAATTATTATATAATTATTATATTATATATAATTATTATATATAATTATTATATATTATATAATAATTATTATATAATAATTATATAATTATAATTATTATATAATTGGGAATATTAATTGGGAATTAATATAATTGGGAATATTAATTGGGAATATTATACCTTGTATGACTGTCACTCTCCATGTTGTACCTGTGTGTTTCCCCAAACACCTGCTGCGGGTTTGTAACTGCAGAGCTGTTGGAAATGACAGACCAGCAGCACTTTCTCTCTCTTCCTCAGCTTTCTTGCTGTTCCCTGGGAGAGGGGTTCATGCTTCCTTTACCTTATTTATCTTCCCCTAAGCCACTGTCTCAGGACTGAATGGCAGAGGGTCTGTGACAGCAGGCAACTACCCCACATTTTCTGAAATCATCTTTCTCTCTTTTTCTTCTTCCCTGCCTTCCCCTTTGCCTGAGCATTGGTATCAGCACTGGATTGCCCAGCAGACAACGTAAGTACACGCTCAGAGATCAGCAAAGCCAGGACAACAAAGAAATGAGGAAAACACCATTAAATGTAGAATTTGATTTTTTTTTTTTTAATTTATTTATTTATTTATTTTGGCTGTGTTGGGTCTTCGTTTCTGTGCGAGGGCTTTCTCTAGTTGCGGCAAGCGGGGGCCACTCTTCATGGGCCACTCTTCATCGCAGTGCGCGGGCCTCTCTCACTATCGCGGCCTCTCTTGTTGGGAGCACAGCCTCCAGACGCGCAGGCTCAGTAGTTGTGGCTCGCGGGCCCAGTTGCTCCACGGCATGTGGGATCCTCCCAGACCAGGGCTCGAACCCGTGTCCCCTGCATTGGCAGGCAGACTCCCAACCACTGCGCCACCAGGGAAGCCCAGAATTTGATTTTTTTAAAGTTTGGAAGGTAATTGTGGGGGAAATCAGCTTTTTTTAACCTTTATTTTAAGAGCTACTATAGCTCATTTTTTATTATTTAAGTGGGGGCACCATACTCTTTTTCAGTTTTGGTTACTGAATGGTGTGATACTGCCTCTCATAGCACTGACACAAGCGGTTCAGGGAAAGGAGAGAGAAAAAGGGACAAGCGTCACCTGGAAAAGATCCCTGAGGGGACACACATTTGACAGTGGCCTTGAGGGATGGGATGAGGTTAGAGCCAGAGGAAGAAACTTTTGGTTCGTCTATCATCCAACCACTTTGCTTTCCTTAGCTCTAGATGCAAAATGGGAGGAGTCCCACCCCTCAGCCTTGGTCTGCTGGCAACATCACTGTTGTCGTCTATAACATCACTTTAGAACACGGAGAAACACCTGGTCCCTCTGAATTCACATTCAGAAGAATTCCCCAGCTGATGACAAAGCCCCCATGAAGAGCAGATACTCTGAGGCTAGTACATTGGTTGCTTTCAAATCATTAATAACAGTGAGAATGCTAATAATGTTAGTGTGAAAAAAAAAGGGAGGAAAAGAATGGCCACATGTGTGCAGTGCAGCCTGTAAGGTGATAGGAAAAGATGCCCAAAGGCATCAGCCTACAGGATGGGTTCCAGCTTGTCTCAGCCCCCCATAATATTACACTCGCTCCCTTTTACACACCACATATGAGGCAGAAGTTCTTTAAACCTATCTGGCTTATTTCACCTGGAAATCCTTGAGAGCAGACTCTGTAGAGAATGAGGAAACTGCAGCAAAAAAAGGCAAATAATTTGCCCAAGTGGCTGACTTAGTTATCTATTGCTGAGCAACTTAAAATAACTTATGCCTTAAAACAACTTGGTGCCTTCAAATGATAATCACTTATTGTCGCTTATGGTCTCTCTGGGCCAGGAATCATACTGGGCATAGCAGAAATGACTTTTTTATGTTCTATAATGTCTGGGGCCTCAGCTGGAAGACTTGAAAAGCTGGCGGACTGGATTTGTCTGCAGGCCAGCTCACTCACATGTCTGGAGGTTGATTTTGGCCGTCTGCTGGGGCTGTTGTTTGGGACTCTTATGTGTGGCCTGGGCTTCCTTACAACATGGCGGCTAGATTCTTTCTCTGGAGCAAGTGTCCAGAGAAAGAAAGAGCCATGTAGAAGCTTTGCCCTTTATGACCTTACCTCAGAGGCCATGCAACACTACATCTACCATATTCTACCTGTTAAAGCAGCTACAAATGTCCATCCAGGTTTGTAGGAAGAAAACATAGACTACTGCTTCTCAAAGGTCAACATCAGTGTCACATTAAAGAAGAGCACTTGGGATGGAGTATATATTGGACATCTTGCAAAAACAATCTCCCATAGTGACACAACTGCTGAGAGGATTGCTTCCTCTCCCAGATACGGCTGCACCAAAACATCTGCCTTTTCACAGCAATACCAGATTCCCCACTGGAGGGAGACACACTTGTTCATGGATGTCTGAGTACCCAGAGGCATACTCTCCCAGCTCCAGATTTGGATGATCCCCCCCTAAGATGGAGAAGATGAGTATTGCCTGAGCCTTGTCTTCCTTTGACTTGCTGGTTATCTGAGCTCCCAGCCATTGCTTTCAGAGGAATATGCATGACAGAACCCTGAGCTGGTGAAGCCCGGAAGAATGAACTCCAGCATAATCACCCAAACAAGTTTGCCTTCTTACCTTAGTGTTTTGCAGAGGGGACATCCCTAATCTTGTTTCCAGCTGTTTCTGCATTTCTATGCTGCCTATCACCTTTTAGACCCAGATGCGATATGAATTATTCATTTGATCTGGGGCAGGTGCACCCATTTCCTCTCAGGACCCCAGGGGCAAGCATAGGAAATTAATTCACAACGTCTGTAGCTGAAGTCACTTGCAATTTCCACACCAAGGAAAAAATAAACTGAAGAATATGGGACTTGAGAAAGCTCAGAGGTGTTGAGAAGAGTCATCAGCAATTGTTCATTGCTCTATAGAGACAAAAAATGGGTACTGATTCCTGCATGAAAGGTTTATGATAGCTATCAAGAAAGGGCTTCTCAGTCTTGGAGGTGACAAGAGATAGTGACTGAAAAGTGTCACAGAAGCTCTTCCCTGGAAATCTTGACACAATAGCACAGAACTTCCTGGACACAGGGGGATGGACCTGCTGACTTCTCAAGGTTCTTCCCAACCTGACTCTTCTGTTATTCACAGAGTACCATTCCAGAACTAATGAGTTGGAGCTCATACCCTGAAGAGGAGCTGAGTTGGGGTCTCTTCCCCCTGGGCATTATATGAACCTGACGGGCATACATTAGAGATGGACATTGATTGTAGCCCTGAGTGTGGTCAGCCCTCACTGCTCTGGATTTCCCAAGAGCCATTTGGTTATGACGTGCTATCATCAGAAATGTCATTCATGCTGCCATCTTTATCGTTTTAGAGCTGGCTTCCCCTTACTATAAACTTTAAAATATTCTCCAGCAGTCTTGATCCTCTAAACATGTCCTCACCCATGGGAAACTTCTGGATGGGGGGATTGATCTTGAGTGTAAGAATAAAATAACTGTAGACAATTAGACCTTGGGGAGGAGAGGAAGTAATTTTCAGATGGTCTCCATTGAGTTCTAAAATTCCTCTGAGTTTCCATAGGGTCCCTCAGGTGCAGGGAAGGGCAGAGAGTGGACTGACCCCAGTACTAACTAGAGTGACTTCTGTTTATCTGTTTTACACACTGAATGAAGGGATCATCCTTAAAAAGAACTCAAGGAACACAAATGCAACTCCCTTGACAGATAGAAGCAAGGGGGATGCTGAAAGAAAGCCATTTCTTAACCATAAAATATTAAATGGGTTTTACATAAAGAGAATTATCTAGGAACTTCAAAACCTTAATTCAGTCACATTTCCTTCTAGAAAAGTCACCTTCATACTGAATGTTTTGACTGTAGATCATGCAATTTTTCCATGACTCAAAAGCCATTGTTTGTTGGGGAGCTATGGAAACAGAAGGTTTACAAGGTACTAAACTGCCTTTTCAGAATTACCTCGGTAGGAAGACTCTTTTTTAAAGTTTTTCTCTTTGCATCCATTTTTGTTACTTCAGTAATTGCTCTACCTGGACTCTTGGGACAGTTATGCACCTGGCTGAATTGATTCTTTTCACACTTCAATTTGAAAGGAGTCATGCCATAAAATAAAACGACCCTGATTCTTTTCTTCACTGCCATTTTATTTGGTAACTATTTGGCCTTAGCAACCCCTACTGATTGATAAGTGTGAGAGCTACAAGGAAGCCATGTAACTATAATTCTAAGTGGATATGGTTATTTATGGCATGAAATTTAGCAAATGCATCTGCTGCTAGGAATATTTGACTTATAAAACTTCCAGGAAAAAAATATCCTTTAAACACTGAGGGTTGATTTTTTTGGTTAAGATTCTTTTATGGTCATCTTTTAGATCGTAACTGATATGATGATTCATGATTGCTATCATTCTGATTATTAACATACTGTTGTGGTGATGGTGAGATAGGAGCACTCAGTATAATTGAACTTTCCATGTAAAAATAATAAAGAGCCATCACTAATAAATTTCTGTTATATGCCAAGCACCTTATTTACTTGATATCTTGTGCTTTAATCCTCATGTTCAAACGCTTTTTTTTATAGGTGAAGAAACTGAGGCTTCACCATGCTTGACCACATGTCCAGTGGCTCACAGCTGGGTATGAAGGACTTGGATTTGGACTTGGCTTTGTCTGACTCCAAGGTCCATGTTTTTTGTGACCCTGTTGGACTAGCTATCCCACTAAGTGCCATTAGAGGTCCCTGTGGCTAGAAACCCGCATGCTTTTCTTTTAAAAGCAGATTCAGAGCATTCTTTAAGCTTTCTTGGTGATTCTGAGCTATCATTGAGAATTTCAAGTCGTTTAAAGGTTCAAAATGAATACTTAAAGACTATGAGAATTTGTGAGAAAACTTACCCCTACATCAGTTAAGTTAGATATTTCTAGTGTGTATGACTTTAAGTGGCTTTTCTGCCTTCTCTCTCACCAGGAACTCTCACTTCCAGTTTGGGGAGATAAATCACGATGTATGTTATGATTAGGTGCAACGTAAGAGCAAATTGATTCCAAGTGAGGGCCACTGAGCTCTAACATATGAGCACTAGGGCAGCTTTGTTGGCTACTCAATAATTTTGTTTCCTCTTGGATCCTCAGCTTCATTTCAGATCACTGGTTGCAAGGAAAGTGACTTTGAGTTAAGGATATTTTACCGTAATTACTATGATTGCTGGCATTACAACTACAAGAACCCTTCTTATATCTTGTCAAATATTGAGATGCTACCGAATACCCTTTAAAGGCATGTTGGTTTGCAAAAACCAAAAAGGCGTTGTTACCTGGTACATTCATTTATACAGTGCTCCATTGCAAGAATACCTAAAACAGTAATAGGATTCCATGGTTTGTGATAAGTTATGTTAACTTTTATTGGTATTGTGCCATGATTAATTCACTGATCTATCAAATATTAATTGAACACCTACTCAGTACCAGGTACTGTTTTAGGGCCTAAAAATATAGTAGTGAATAAAACAAAGTCCCAGTCTTCATGGAACTTATATTCTATCAAAGTTTTCTATCTGAATGACAATTTTAAATTATGGTCATATCTGTCATCACATGTGACCTTCAGAAAAACTCTCAGAACTTGGCAGGGCAGGTATTAATCATTCCATTTCACAGATGAAGAAACTTACATGAATTCTTCCCTTTCCAAACCCAGGAAGGACTAGGATTTAGTGAAGTTTGTTAGGAGAGAGGAAGCAAATGGGGCTGAGTGGGTGAGGGAGTGAGCACAGGTGTGTGACCACCTGGGGGACTTTACAGCTGTGAAGGCCGTGATATCCGAGCTGAGCTGGATGTGGTTTTAACCTGCTTTGGAGTATCTCCATTCTTGCTCCCATGTCGTCTTCTCTCTGGCTTCTCATCGCCGCAGGAACATGTAGCGAATACCAAGGAAGGTTCTGCTGGGCCCGGCGGGGCCCTTCCTCCCTCGGCTATAACGTGTGGCGTGTGGGATGGACCCATGGACACAACCTGGTGGGAGTGTCTGTCCCCATGTGCGAGGGCATCACATGAGAGCAGAGCAGTGACACATCTACCGACAAGAAAGGACGTGTTCATCACAAACAGGACATTACACCTCTGCAGAGACTCACTGAAAAAGCATTTACTGCGAGACGCAAATTACACACGTTCCTCATGCAGAAGCATTTCTTAAATGTTCAGATGCCCATTAATTCCCCAGCAGGGGAGGGGTGTTGGGAGGAGCACGGGGGAGCGGCCGGCCGCTGTGGCTGTGACTCAGCCTTCAGTTCCCATAACCTCCACCCTTCAGGACTCCAGGAAGGACTCTCCCTGGCAGAGAGAAGGGGCAGAGTTCCCTGCCTTTGGGAGATTTCTAGGGGCAGAAACGTACAGAGAAGCTAAGGAAGTCCCAGGGAAACCCCCCTGGAAGCCAGCGATGCGTCACCTGCTTAGACCCACACCCCTTGATTTCTGCCTTCCACCCTCACCCAACGCATCTCATGTGTTCCCCAGGGAGTGTTCCAAAAGATCCACCCACTGAAATAAATCATGTTTTATTTTTACGGCTCCTCGTTATCTCAGCTCTCAAATGGGAGTGACTCTGCTACTGGCCTGGGAGGCTGTGAGGATTGAAAAAAGCTGCAGTGAGAAAAAAAGGTACAAAATCTGTGACGGGCTGCAGCTCTGCACTAGGCAGCCTACCTCGGGGGTCACTCTGTTTTCTGAGGCAGGGCTCAGGCAGGTCTGGGTTTGCACCTAACCTCTCCGAATTTAAGTTTCCTCACCTAAAAATGGGTGAGGACACTACTAACACCTACTTCACAGGGCTGTATTGTGGATTGAATTAATACAATGCATTGCAACTTAGTACAGGGCCTGGCACATGGTAAGTGCTCGAAAAGTTAAAGCTGAAGTTGGGGATATGCCGATGATATCAGATCTTTGATTGTATCCACTGATCACGTGGAGTAAAGATCAGATAACTTTGTGTAGCACATTAGACATCTGAAAGGGCAGTCATCTCCACTATTTAATTAGCTTATTATATAGTCTTTAATGATAAAGGATATTCATTTCTTTACAATCCCTCACCTGACCAATCAAACATTTTTCTGTAACATTCAATCATGTATTAACTTAATACAAAAGCACTACACTCAGTCTTTCCTTCAGCAATCCAGAGAAAGGAATCAGTGGTATTATGGCCACTTGAAGATTAGGAGGCTGAGGGCCAAGATGGTTGGTGACACCCACAGGGACGCAGGCTGGCTGATCTCAAGCTGTCCCATTTCCCGGCCTGTGGTCTACGGATACACCACTTACCTGGCCCCCTTTCACCACCAGCTGCTGCCAAGATCCGTCTGATAAGATTCCCTTAGTTGCAAAAAACAACAAAAACAAAACTTGAATTAATTTAATCCAAAGTCCTTTCTTTTATCCATAAGGAGCATCATAAAGGTGGCCAGCTCAGGAGTTCTGGTGGTGATGAGAGCAGTGGAGTGTGGAAGGCGTGGTCCTCGCTAACCAGAAACATGGCAACAAACTGCTGCCACATGGGGACCCTTAGACACCAGTTCCAGCAGCCCTGTGACTCAGTCCCTGAGAAGGAATGTTCAGGAAAGACATCTGACCAGGTGAAGGGTGATCAGAAAAGAGGAAGGATGAATGGATGAATTTTATGTTTGTTTGAAACAATTTTGGATTTGCTCTTTAGATCTAGAAATCGAGGTTAGCTAATGGTATTCCTATTTGAAAGAGCAACGTCTTCAAGAGCCGGGTCTCTGGGGATAGCATCAGGAAGATGCAGTACTAGAGACAGGAGGACTGAAAGTCTGTATTGCTGCCAACTGCCTCAAACAAAGCCTATTTTTCAGCTATCATTCAGACCTCATTGGTTCTAATTTCTTGAAAACTGGGAGGCAAAGAGACATCCAAAACCATCTGCTTCATTGTTTTGTGGGAAAACGTATGCAGTTAAAGGGGAAAACATTATTTGCCCGGTGTGATGCTTTCAGGACTCCACCATAACGATTTGACCTTAATATATTAAATATTGTAATGTTTTGTTACATGTCCCAGGGCAAAAAAAAAAATCAGGCTATCACTTATTAGCTTTCTGTTCCTGGATCCTTCCACAGTTGATTCGACTGAGCAGAAGATAGTGGGGAAATCCAAAGGTAAAGGTTAAACTCTGTTTTATTATGTTTACAGGATTTAAAGGGTAAGTCAGGAAGTGCTTACATAACAGCAAGTGAAAGTGGTGGATTAGTAACCAGAGCGGGACTTAAAAGCGGCCTTAATCCTCCGAATCTCCAGGGGTGAAAGGTCAACCTCTAACACCAGGTTGTGTAAAGAAAGGAGAAGTCACAAGCTTCTGTTTCATCATGGCCCTGCTAATCCACTGAGGAAATGAGCAGCTGGGGGTCTGGGGAGAGGTGCCCGTCTCCTCCCAGGGAAGCCACCTGTGAATTCAGCCGAGAGGGCGTAATTAAAGTCAGCGGGGGCCCATGCAGGGGGTAGGCGGGACAGACAGCGCCCCGCTGGGGGCTTGCACAGCCTTGGAGGAGTGAACCGTGCCGGGCCCCCTGCCCAAACCTGCAAACAGACCCCAGCTTTTCCCTGACAGGCTCTTAAGCAGGCTGGTAGACCAATGACAATCACACACACACACACACACACACACACACACAAGCACACGCATGCACATATGCAGCTTATTGGTAACTCTGTGAGGGGTTAGTCAGCATACTAAAAAGGCCAGCTGCTAAGAACATGGGTCCCACAGAAATATTAATAAATCAGTTCTTCCTCACTTTCCCTCTTGCTCACTTGCTCTCCTCTGTCGCTCATGAAAAATGGGAAGAAAAAAAATTTTTCTTACTCATGAATATAAGATTTAAATAGATCCTCTAAAATTACAGGCCGCCTGCTCCCCTAGGATTTGAAATACTTTGGGAAGTAATTGCCTGTAATAGACTGAAGTGTGTTTATCTAGCTCTCCACTCCCTGACTGTCTATCTATATATCCATCTGTCTCCTACTTATCAATTGGATGTGTGCTTAACACATCTTAAGACACAAAAATAACCCCAAAGGCAAGTGTGACATCACATGGACATAAGCACTTTTTATGAGAAGCCTAAGATTAGGGACAGCCAAATCCAGGATGCAGATTCCTTTTCTTCTCTGTCTGTTTTGGTAGCCATTTCAGGCCAAGAAAAGTGGAGTCAACTTTCTGATCCCCAACCCCAGTCTTTGCCCAAGGAAACATCTTTCCCTGAATTCCCCGTTAAGCCACAGTGTGTTACATGGAATGTTTAAAGTGCACGACTTAGTATACGTCTTTCTTCCATGCATGGACAAATCGGAACTTTGGATACAATCAATTTACGGAAGAAAGTTCCAACACATTTCAGCACGAAGCTAAAAAAGCTTTCAGAGTAGCCGTTCCATATTTATTCTGAACTGGCCTTTATTAAATCACTGGTGAAAAATACGGAGATTCGTCTCAGCTGTAGTTTCATCATCTTAAAACAGCAGAGGCATTTATCTTATGAAATTGCACAAGTCGGGCACTGTGCAGACTGATGGCTTGGAGGTGCTCTTGGCGTTAGTATCTGATTGTCTCGCCTAAGGTGTTTATAATGCGTACAGCTGCTAATAGCTTACGCAGTTCATTTTTTACAGAATCTGTGGTTTAAGCATTATGCTTAGAATATCTAAAATATTTCTTCCCTTCTTTTAAAAAATGGTATCAAACTGTTTAATGTGAAATGTGAAAAGTGCTTAGTTGCATATATTTCATTCTCTGCCACCTTTTTTTTTTTTTTTTTCTTCAGAACCCTCAACCCTTTCCTTGGTGTTTCAGAGCCTGGCTCATTCCCACCAACTATTTTCTTCATTAGTCGAAACTCATAGCCTAACTGCATTTGGAAAATGAAGGGGGAAGTTTAAGTATTTGCTGCTCTTGGAATATGGGTTTAAAAAATAGATGCAACATGGGATTTAGGTGCAGGTCATGAGGATGGAGCCTTAGCCTGACTGGTACTTCAGGGAGACACTGAAGACCGCAGCCTTGTTCAAACGCCCAGTGTAACAGAATCCCAGAAAAAAAAAATCACTCGTTATTACACCGATTTGGTTTTGAAAGGGTCAGATTGTGCCTCTTGACACAATCATTTGGCCAGTCGAATTTGAGGCTAAAATGATTCCCCAAGCATAACTCTCAATGTCCCTCACCTCCATGCAGCATTATTTGTGTGGAGATGGGAAGGAGGAATGGAGGTCTTTAAAACTCGAAGCCAAATCAACTGGAAATTCCAGTCACAAGGGACCTGCTTTGGGAGGGAACTCAGCTGAAGAAGCTGAGGAAAGGGACTGGTTATGATAAATGGTTACAGGGTCAAAAGCTGAGATACAATACAATGATTTATTTAAGAAAAAAACAGTTTCTAAGTTATGGCCCCCAAACTAACTCTTAGTCAGAGAGAATAAGGCGCTCCCAAAGGAAGCAGCGTCCAGTGTATTCATGGGACAGAAGTCGTGGGAGATTTCAGGATACCAGCAGGCAAACCCGACCAGGATGTCCACGATGGCTTGTTGAAAAGGACCAGACAGGACTTACGTGCACATATGGGATCGAAGGAGGGATTATTTCTTCCTAATCAGCAATCTTTCAAATGTCTTTCCTCATCTCCACATTTGGAGTCTGATGTTAAAAACGAGGGAAGGGGCTTCCCAGGTGGCGCAGTGGTTGAGAATCTGCCTGCTAATGCAGGGGACACGGGTTCGAGCCCTGGCCTGGGAAGATCCCACATGCCGCAGAGCGGCTGGGCCCGTGAGCCACAACTGCTGAGCCTGCGCGTCTGGAGCCTGTGCTCCGCAACGAGAGAGGCCGCGACGGTGAGAGGCCCGCGCATCGCGATGAAGAGTGGCCCCCGCTTGCCACAACTGGAGAAAGCCCTCGCACAGAAACGAAGACCCAACACAGCCAAAATCAATCAATCAGTCAATCAATCAAACATACGCATCTGATTCAAGATCCTCAATTAAAAAAAAAAAAAAAAAAAAAAAAAAAACGAGGGAAGCCTGAAGGAAGAATTTGCCTAAATAAAATCAAACAGATTTGAAGTGAAAATGGCTTTGTCCTATTTAATTGCCAATTTGAGGCAAACTTTGGTAAAGCACAAGCAGGAAACAATGTCTTAGACCTAAAAATCTTCTACTCACTTTTTGAGGCTGTCACAAATGAAAGGAACATGTCAGACAGAATAGATATCTAGATTTAAGAAAATAAGACCAATTGCAATCCCTTACCTCACAGATGAACCAGACATTCTGTTCAAAGCCATAGAGGTAAATGCACAGGGTCCAGGCACTACGGCCAAAGGCCACATGTAACTTCTCTCTTTCACATTGGAAGAAAAAAGGAGAAGATAGGGGACAGCCCTGTTGTCCTGAAGCACGCAGGGATGGGGAAGTTCGGGCTGAGGGCCAGCTCTGTCCCTTACCGGCTGCGTGAACTTGGCCAAGCACTGCACCCTGCTGAGCTCTGTCTGGGAAACGGGGGTGATGGTGGCCTCTCTGGAGCGTCGCTGGGGGCACTGAAAGGGATACTGTGGGGAAGCACTTAACACAGTGTCAAGCACAAAGTAAACCCTCCATAAGCACAGCATTTATTATCAATTAGTCTGGCAGGCCAGGCACGGTGGTCCGGCTAATTTTCTCTGTAAGGATCAGCTTTAGTGACCCAGCAAAAGTCTCTAAGCAACAGAGAACTGCATTTAGAAGAGGCTCGTGCCACCTGCTTGCAGAGGCCAACCCCAAACCACAGACCTAAAGCTCCGCACAGATGCCAAGCTCGTGTTCGTGCAGCCGCCTGCCTCTTTCTGAACAGCTTTCTTTGCCAAGAGCTGGGCACGGGTATCTTTGTGGCATAACCTGCTTGGAGTGGAGGGGGCGGAGCTGATTACAGGACTTTGGGGGTCAGAGTCGGGGCACAGAGAGAGCTGCAACTCCCCAGAAATTTAGCAAGCCCAGGAGATGGCATAATGTGCATATTTTAGAGGAGGTGTCTGGAAAAAGGCAATACAAACACAATTCTCATTTTCATAAGGCAGTTTTCTTCTTTCAAAACAACAAATTATATAAAACTATACAACATACATAGGAAATAAAGGTGCATCCTTATATCCTTTTTAATGAGGACACAATGCACGGAGGTGGTACTTCACTCAGGATGCTGAGAGCAGTTGGGTAGGTATAACCAATATCCAGTTTCTCCAGGGGAAAAAAAACAAAACAAAACAAAGATGCTTTAAATTAAACTTAGTCTTAACACAGGAAATAAGTGCTTTCTTAGAATTTGTGTGACCATGGCATCAATCCTCCCTGTATCAGCCCCGTTTCTTTTTCTCTACAGAGAGATTCAGAACAAAACCAAAGTATTTTCAAAGCAAACAACTCTTAACTCCAAAGCCTTGCTTTCAAACTGCTGGTTGAACAGTGACAATCTAAAGAAAGAGTCGGGCTTCCCTGGTGGCGCAGTGGTTGAGAGTCTGCCTGCTAATGCAGGGGACACGGGTTCGAGCCCTGGTCTGGGAAGATCCCACATGCCACGGAGCAGCAGGGCCCGTGAGCCACAACTACTGAGCCTGCGCGTCTGGAGCCTGTGCCCCGCAACGGGAGGGGCCGCGATAGTGAAAGGCCCGCGCACCGCGATGAAGAGCGGTCCCCGCACCGCGATGAAGAGTGGCCCCCACTTGCCGTAACCGGAGAAAGCCCTCGCACGAACCGAAGACCCAACACAGCCAAAAATAAATAAATAAATAAATAAAGTAGCTATAAAAAAAAATTAAAAAAAAAAAAATAAAAAAATAAAGAAAGAGTCAATGACTTGAATTCCTGTTACAGAAATTATACTACATGATAAGAGGTGATTCTGGTATCCACATCTTTGCGTTGCTGGTCCCCTTCCACTGTGTCACTCTCTTGTTATGAATAGCATTCTTCTGGTTAAGCAGATAATAGCATTCTTCTGGTTAAGCAGATAATAGCAAGAAGAATGAACAAGAAGAAGGCACTGTTTGAAACACTTTGCATGGATGGGCTCACTTAATCCTCACACAACCACCGGGTCAGGCACCACCACTGAGTTCGTCTGGAGCAGGGCTCTGGCGCGTTTTGGGGACACTGGGGGGGCAACTGGCTGGGGGTGCAGTCCAGAGCCCTAGGTCACTAGCAATGGGTGACTCTTTCATGGCACCCAAAAGCCAAGAGCCTATAAAGACCCAGTGTTTATTTTTTCAATGAAATCATGCCTTGAATGTCAGGCCTGGGTATCTTATCTATTGAAGATGTGTTGCTCCAATGAGCTGGGGGGGGGGGGGTGGTCCTTGCAAGCTAGTCATATCAGAGAGAAACCATAAAGGAAAAAGAAAAAAAAAAGCTTGGAAAAGTCTTGCTTGGCAAATCCGATTTTACCACATGCGGCTCCAGTTACCTCAAGGAGTGTCAAGAAAATTTCAGAGTCAAATGAATTCATTCTCGTTTTCAAGTGTGAGGGGAAAAATTCGTTTTTCTTTCGAAAACAGCACGAAAAAATAAATGCCTGCTCCTCCTTTATCAAAGTGGTATCTGCATGATTGTTGAAGTCTTTTATTTTTACTCTTTCAACAGGTTGTTCACTTAAGCTATTCAAAAAAAATAATGTTGTTATGTTTATAATGACCTAGAAAGAAAATTATATCCAAGAAGCTTTACAGCTCCTAAAGTATGTCATCCTCTCCTGTACCACACCCTAATAGCGAGGATAATAATTTACTCACATAGATTGATAGCTTGCATTTCTATGGAAGTTATTCAGCTATTGCATGAGAATTAAAATAAGATTATCTTCTCACCGAAGGAGTTAGTAATCACCCCAGGCTAAGGCTGAGGTAGAGTTCAGAGGAATCTAGGTTCTGAGGATCTTTATTTCTCTATGAAATTAGTAACTTCCTTGCATATTAAATAAATTGCACACAACCTCAAATACCTATTTTGAAAACACAGACCTGCCCTGCAGGTCTAAAAATAGATTTTTCCTCTCAAAAATTGGCCCATTTTGACCACTTTGGCTTTTGGCATTGTCAAAGATATTTTTCCAAAGACCCAATTGCCTCTTTTCCAGCCAGCAAACTGCCCAGAGACAGTGTTCTTTTAGCTGCAGCCCCTGGGGCTGGACAGCTCATACATCAGTCAGAGAGGGAGAGACGAGAGGGAGGGGGAGTAGTGGGTGTGTGTGTGTGTGTGTGTGTGTGTGTGTGTGTGTGAGAGAGAGAGGGAGAGAAAGGAAGGACTCCACAAATAGTCTGTGTTGTCCCATTTGTCTCTCAAACTCTAAGGCCATTTCAGCAAGAGAATGGGTTTTGACAGAATGTCTTGCCTCTCTCAGTCTGTAACACACCTTTGATTTGCCAGCACACACTAGGGGTCTATCCTATTCTATTACTCACCAATCTAGTCATCCCAACTACGTTCTGACCCTCCGTGTGTGTGTGTGTGTGTGTGTGTACACCACATGGATATGCACATGTATGATGAATAATCCTCAAGTTAAAGGCTATAGAGATTCACACATACACACCCCAAAATATTCTGTAGGCACATGTTCAATATCTTCTGAATTCTCAAAATCAGGAAAAGGAAGGGATACTTATGCACATTGCACTAGAGGTCATAAATATAAACTCCAGAAGTCACTGCTTATTTCTGGAAAATAGTTTAATCAATGCAGATATATTGTACAATTTGAATGTACAATTGCATTGTTTTCCCATGATAAAAATTGTTTATGATCGTAGGCATTTTTTAAATCCAGGAAGATAGAACAAAGAGAGGAGAAAAAAATAAAACATTCCTAAACAGAGAGTTTAAAGGAAGCCACTACTCACAGTTTGGTGTGTTTGCTCCTAGTCTACACACATAGCTTTAATAGTTATAATCTAAGTTCTCTGCAATTTTCTGTCATCGTATTTTTCACTAAAAATAAAATAAAACCATTCTACCTTGCTATAAGGTCTTTGTAAACCTAGTCTTGAATGACTATAAATAATTACATTGAATAGAGTATCATAATTTACATATCCAGTGTTTCATGGTTGAGTATGTCATATCAGAGCAGGTCTGAGTCCCATCCTTCTGTTTGGCGACTGTGAGACCCTGGGTCAGTTATTTAACTTCCTTGTGCCTCAGTCTCCTCATCTACGAAATGGCCATGAGAGTGGCATTTTCCACATGGGGATGTTGGAAAGAGAATGAGAGAACACGTTAAAGCGTGTGCTCCAGTAACTGACGATGCTTCCCGTGCATGCAGTCGCTCACCTGTCTCTCAATCCACCACGTCTCCTGGTCCATGGAGAGGTTCCTCTCCTGCCTGTAATGTGGTATGGCCATCTCATCCTTTCCCCGTGCAGACAACTGCCCTCCCTGCCAGAGTGAAACACTTAGAGCTTCAAACTCTATTTTTTGCTCTCTTGACTTATTCTTGGCTGCACACAATATTTTGACCTTTTCTCCCTTCAACTCTCTTGGGTTCTTGGAAAGCAGTAAAAAGTCAATTATTTTCCTTATACGCCATAACATACTACCATTCCAGCCCAATAATACACAGGCACAAATTCATGGTTATTGATGACCACCCATTTCCCAAGGTCTTCGGCATAGAAGGATGTCAGAGAATTGACTGCATGAGGAGGTGGAAAGTCCCATTCATCATTTTTCAGGTCTCAAGTCTTAAGATGGTCCAAGGATGGGCTGGTCGATGGGAAGCTGGTTGAGAAGCTGGGTGATCCAGGACCAGTTAAGGAAAGTAGGAGGAGGTCCGAGTCAGATCTCCTGGGGAAGACGGTGCCAACATCGGGGCTCTTCTCAGAGACTCATAGAGAGACAGGTGGTGACAAAGCAAGCTCCTCCTTCGGGCTGCACAGCTGGTACCAGGTGTCTGATTCCCAGGCTGGGAGAAGTGGACACGGCCCCAGGTAGAGGCAGACTGCACGTCTCTGAAGTGGGCCCTCTGCCAAACAAAGACTCCATCAACTCCTGGCTGTGCTGGACCCTCTTCCAGCTGCAGGCATTTCCAGCCTCAGCTTGGGGGAAATTCATGCTTATTGTCGCTGATTTTACTTATGTGTCTTCTATGCCTTTACGCTCATCAGAGGCTTGCATTTGCAATATTTGTGTGGATGTTTGTTTCATTTCAATTTATTTATCAATTCTATTTTTCTGATTTAAAATTTGGTGTTCTGACTTTATCTCATTGCCTTCTACCTGCTTTCATTGAGGATAGTTGTGTGCAGGTTGTTTTTTTTTTTTTAATCTTGGATAATTTTGGACTCCTTCAATTGGTTTTTTGGTCATTAATAATACTTTAAAAATACAGAATTTGTATAGTGCCTCCTATATGCCACGTTTTAAATAGCACTTTGTGCATATTAACTGATTTAATTCTCAGAACCACTATATGATGTAGACACCTTTGTTATTCCTATTTCCCAGGTGAGTAAATTGAGTCACAGAGAGGTTAAGTAACTTGACAATGTCATGCAACCAGCAAAAGACAGAGTCTTGATTTGAACTCCAGATCTTCCTCTAGAATTCACCCCTTAAATCACTCCCTATGGTGCCAACCCATAATAGTAGTGGCCAACATCACTTGTGGGCTTACTGTGTGCCTGGCCCTTGTGAAGTGCTTTACATTTGTTGCCTGATTGAATCCTAAAGAAGAGAATGTTATCATCCCAGTTTCCAGATGACAAAACTAAGGCCAGAAAGATTCAAATCCTGTCTCTGCTTCTCAGCAGCAGACCTGGGGTATGAATCCAGATGTGCGGACTCCAGAGGGTACATCTGTAATGATCCTGCAAATCATCCTCATTTTCTTCATATCTTTTAAAATAGCGCAGCCTTTCAAACCATGGATGTACTTGACTCATCTTGAAGGAGGATTGTCAAATTCCAAACGGAAAACAATAAAAGCTAATGTCTCTCTAACGTCAGTAGTACAATAGGATCTTGGCACACAGTTCTGGTAGAAGGAGCAAAGCAAGGACCAGAGCCTGTCTGCACCCCGACAAGCTTGGGGCTGGCGGTGCGCCCCAATAGAGAGCTTAGGTTTCCAGGCTCCTGGCTCATGCAGACTTGGAACTTTACCCACAAGCTTTGAGCTTTGATTGAACTTTAATGTCTCTTTTCTGTTTGGATGCCCATGCCCAGAGGCCTCCAGCTCATAGGCATAATGTCTTGTAAGTCAAATGATGAAGAAATAAGGATTGGCAAACACCAGGCTCACCCCAGGAGAACTTCCAGGAGCCCATCAACTCCCTAGTTTGGGCGCCTTGTTGTGGACAGACAAGTTAATGAATAACTTGACTGGATCTGGAAGATGCATACCTTGAAGGCTCTTATGGCTAAGTCATGTCATAACTCAAGTGTCAACTGGGAGGTGAAACAGCACTAGCCTCCTTTCCCTGTCCCGCCAACCATAAGGAAGGAAAAACAAATTTGTAAAGGGAAATAAAAAGAAAAGTGAAGTAAATCAGATAAAGACAAATATCATATGATATCACTTATATGTGGAATCTAAAAAAAAATGATACAAATGAACATATTTACAAGACAGACACAGACTCATTGACTTAGAGAATGAATTTAGGGTTACCGGGGTGGGGGGAAGGATGGGGGAGAGAGATAGATTGGGAGTTTGGGATTGACAAGTACACACTGCTATATTTAAAATAAAATGCCTTTCCATGGCGGAGGAAAAAAAGCAAAGGAAAGCTAGTATTTTTTGATCACTGAGTGAGGTCATACATTATTTCATTGAATACCTACTGCAGAGCTAAAAGGGAAATGTTTTTATTCCCGTTTCACAGTTGAAGGTACTGAGGCTTGGAGAAGTGAAGGACGATCATCAGCCAGCAAGAGACAGAACCTACATTTAATCTGACTTCCATCAAGTCAGGCTAACTCGTCATGCATCCTTCCTGGGAAGACAGGTGGCCTGGGGCGCCATTCCTCAGGGAGGACAGGCCAGGAGCTGGCCAACACCACACAAGCAAGCACAAGAGATTCCAGCCCCGCGCTCGTGGCCAAAGAAAGGGCATCCAGGAGCCTGGCAGATGCAAGAGATTGAAGCCGTGACTGGGTCCAGTTAAAACAGTGCAGCGATTTTCCATGTGTGCTGGGACCTGAGCTAGAGGCTAGGGAGGTGGAGAGTGGAGCAGAGGTGAGGAAGGAAACCTAAGATAATGAGACCCTGGGCTGTACCGCCAGCAGCAGGAGATGGGGCAAGGGAACTGTCTCGAACTTGGGTGCTCGCGGTGTTACAGAACCTGCACAACCACTCTTGAGATTGCATGTACTGCCCTTGTCACACTTAGTCTTACGTAAAATGAACCTGACTTTCAAAAGCAGAGGTAATTGTTTTTAAAAGAAAACAAAAATAACCTTTAATCTTGCAGCCCCAGATAACACCAGTTGGCATAGGGGTAAAATGAAATTGCCACGTGTGCATGCCTAGGAGATTCAAAGCATGAGAAAGGCGGGGGGGTGGTAGGTCGTCTGCCTCCTCTTCTGACTCTCAGTTCTCAACTGTCACACAATTCACAGTTTTTCTTTTTACCAAAAAAGTATGATTTTATCAGTATCCAAACATCATAGATCTCTCTACATATAAATATTTTTGCATAATGTATTTATATATTATATACATAAATTTTTTTTCTCAAGAGACTATAATACAGCATGCATCTCCACTTGATGTTTTCACTCTAATTACACTTCTTTGTAGATCTTTCCACACGAGCATGCACCCGGTACCTCACTTTTTTCATTTGTTGCTTATGTGTTCATCGTTTGAATATGAAAGCTTTGAACAGTCCTCTATTGATGGGCACTTGGCTTCCACTTTTTTTTTTTTTTTTTTTAAAGAAATTCACGTTCTTTCTTTCTTTCTTTATTTATTTATGACCGTGTTGAGTCTTCGTTTCTGGGCGAGGGCTTTCTCTAGTTGCGGCAAGTGGGGACCACTCTTCATTGCGGTGTGCGGGCCTCTCACCATCGCGGCCTCTCTTGTTGCGGAGCACAGGCTCCAGACGCGCAGGCTCAGCAATTGTGGCTCACGGGCCCAGTTGCTCCGTGGCATGTGGGATCTTCCCAGACCAGGGCTCGAACCCGTGTCCCCCGCATTAGCAGGCAGACTCTCAACCACTGCGCCACCAGGGAAGCCCCCTGGCTTCCACTTTTTCCCCCCAAATTACAAACAATCCTGTAGTGAATAAACTTGTACATGTTTTTCGGCAAATGTTTACAAAAATATACATGTATTCAAAAGATAATTCCCTACAAGTGATCTCAGTGGTAAAAGGGAGCAAGCATGCATTCCTAGTTCTGGCAGATGTCACCAAACTGTCTTCTAGGAAGGTTATCCCAACATAAATGCCCATCAATGGTGTGTAAAGCCAACTTTCCCATGCATCATCAATCCTTTAATATTTGGCCATCTAAGTTATAAAAATTACTATTGCTTTTATTAAATTATAACAAAAATTGTTCATTCTTTATCTAGGCCTATTCACAAGTCTCATACTCTTTTCTTATTGATTTTTACGAGTTCTTTGTTAACTAAAAAAATTAGTCTTTTGTGATGTATCTATCATATATTTTTCCTCAGGTTTTTTTTCCTGTTTTTTCACTTTCTGTATATAATTTTGCTTACAGATATTTTAATTTTTAAATCATCAACATTGCCATTCTATGCTTTTATGGTTTCTAAATTATGTATCTGCTCTATAAATGCTTCTTATTTTTTGTTTTCTGAAACTTATGTAACTTTATGTTTTTCTATGGTTAAATCTTTGGTCCAGCTGTAATATCTTTCCTAAAAGGGGTACTCCAGCTTATCTTTTTCCAAACGATTGTCTCAAAACCATTAAAAAATATAATCTCTCTTTTTCCTGATTCTAAGTGTTGTTTTATCTTCTATTTAGAGCCCACATATATTTGTGTCTATTTCTGTTCTCTCCATTCTACTCCATTGATTTTTTTCCCTGAAATGATTTTCTTCAGGTCCAAAGTAAATTATTTGTTGTGACTGCATAATACATTTTAATATTTAGTAAAAGTAGTCTTCTCTCATTATTCTTTTCTTTCCAGAAGTTTTGATGTTTATTTTTCCAGATAAATTTCACATAATATTGTCAAGTTTCTTTTAAAAACCTCAATATTTTAATTAAGATTGCAGTTTAGATATTAATTTTGAAAAAGAAATTAAAGCTTTCTATCAAAGAATTCATTGCATCTTTTATCAGCACATAACTGTTTTTGAGACTCAATCTCTTCTATGTTTAGGACCTGCACATATGTTAAATTAAGTTTACTTATAGATATTATATCTTTATTTGCCATTATTAGTGGAATTTTTATTCTATTATATTTTCTAACTGATTCTTGCTTCTCCACAGAAAAATGTATTGATTTCTGTACATTCATTTGTTAACTAACACCCTATTGAATTTTTTCTCCCATGTTGAATTTTTTTCTAACAGTTTTAAAGTATCTTATATTTTCTGGGCCTAGAATTATATTGTGCAAAAATAACAAATTTGCCATTTTCTTTTAAGTATTTATATCTCATTTTTTTTCTTCTATCTGGTTATAATAGTTAATACTTCTAGTAAAATATTAAATAATAATTATGATAATATCATCTTTGTTTCATTTCTGGCTTTAAAGAAAACATTTCTACTAGTCAACATACTGACTTTTGGTTTGAACACACACACAGAGGTATTTAATTATTCCTGTTTTTCTATGACTTTTTTGGTTGTTATTCTCATAGTTAGGAATAAATGTTATTTCTTTCTTTTATCATATTAAGACTAGGTCTATATATTTCTGTTTTTACTAAGTGTTCTTTTTTAATTTCAGAAATAAGTATTTACTTGGTGAAGTTCCTTTTCATCACATGTTGATATTATCAATTTTTTGACATAATAATGTGATGTATTCCATTAGTAGATATTTGCATTTTGAACTCCCTCGTGCATTCCAAGGTTGAATCCTTATTGCTGAAGCATATTATTCTTAATTTTTGTAGTCCTGAATACTTTACTACTGTTGACATTTTATCGATTTCCATTTTATATATATTCAAATTGATAAATGAGATTCAGCTACAGTTTGTGTTTTTGCATGAGTATTTGTGTGAGCGCATCTGTGTAAATTGTCTTGTCAGTATTTGGGTTTATTTTTACTAGTTGTTTACTTAGCGCCCCCTTCACTAGCCTTTGACTCTCTTAAGGGGAAAAGCTGTGCCTGGATCATGCCTGACCCCTCAGCATCTCTCAGTGTTTAGCATTAAGACGCCACTCAGCACATGATCATAGGGTTGAGTTCGTGGTAGGGCTGCCTGATTAAATAATATATTAGTGTAAGTCTGTTCCAAACACGGTATGGGGCATACTGATACTAAACAATTATTTGTTGTTTATCCGAAATTCAAGTTTGGCTGGGTGTCTTATACTTTTATTTGCTAAATCTGGCAACTCTAGTTTTTGGAATAAAGAAAGACGTAGTATGCTAAATACCTGCACCAAAATTATACCGAAAGAGACCACAACCCCACTTATCTCTCAGAGGTGCTCTGAAGAGCCAAGTGACGATGGTTTCCTAGGCCTGGGAGCCTCTGAGGGTGAGTATGGAGGGGCTGTTTGTGGGAGCTGTAGCCAACACTTCTGGATATGTGCTATAGGTCTGTCTCGTGGTTGGAGTGCTTGCCTGGCTCTGGTATGATACTATCATAAAAGAGGGAAAAAAAAAGTAGACCACTCTGGGTTTATAGCAATGACCAGTGCAATAAAATAGAAAAGTAAATGGGCATGTTTAGTGAATGAAAGTAGTGATTTTTTTTTTTTAATTTCTTTCCCTTTGGCACTTGGCTGAGACACCCAGACTAAAGCTCCTAAGCCTTCTCACGCTGAGTGGAAACAATAAGCAGACCAACAAAGACTTAAGTGTAGCTGTGTAGACATCAAGTCATCCTTAATTAGGCCCAGAGAAAACCACTCGCTGGGCGAGCCTGGTGAAGATGAAAGCTGGTAGCTGCCCTGCCCTCACTAGCCCCACCCTGGGGAGATGTGGGTATGAAGCCGCATTTGGTCCCTTTCCCACATGTTGACGGGCCAGTCTGCAGAGAGAAGAGGGTGCATTTGGCTGGTAGGTGGGTGGAGGGGATTTCCCAAGCAAGCAAAATTTGGGAACCTCGGGGATGGGAGAGAAGTTATGAGGCTAAAAAGCTTCCTTATTGGCTGGGAACTTGAATGTGATAAGTCCTCAGTCTCATCTGCTTTGTCTTGTAGTCAGAAAACTCCACATTTCTTAGCCATTCCTTAGGTGTCCCTTCCTATTTCTCAGCTTCATCCCCTGCATTAGTCCCCCACCCTGGCTGAGGACACTCTACTCGTAATAAATCTCTCACTTCCCAGGAGGTACCACATTCTCACCTCGACCCTTGAGCATACTTTTGGCTCTGCTTGCAGGTCTCTTCCAGTCATTATTGCCTTGACTATGACAATCTCTTCAGAGAGATGTCCCCGACCCCTCCAGGTACAGTGACACGGATGTGTCTCTGTGCTCCAGCAGAACACTGGTGGTGCCAACACACACTTTGCGTCATAATTGCTGTGTATCTGCTTCTCCAACTTCTCTGTGACCTTGTTAAAGGCGAGAACCATGCCCTAGTTTGCTACATATGCCTGGGCCTAATCCCTGGTGCAGCAGGGCCTCAATAACTAATACGTTTTAAAAGTTCAATAAATAATGGTCCAAGCTTTCCCCAAAAGACAAAGAAGGAAGGATGTCCCAGGACTGGGGCACAACCCTAAACTGAGTGAGCCAGTCTGAAATGTTGGATACTTTAGTCCAGGTCACTTGACCCATTCTGAGTACCTAGAGTGGGTTCAGCCCTGTGCTGGCTGCCACGTGCACCTCCAGACTTTGAACACATTGTAATCTATAGTCCCGTAGGGTGTAGATGAGACCAAATATGATGAATACTAAGGTAACCTATTTTTTAAAACTTATAGTAAAATGAATCAACAGAGTCATCAATCGACAAGGCCATATTCAGTGAAAAAGCCTGATATTTTAAAAAGAAAAATAGTTTATTGGAAAGAAAGCCAATCTGGGTTGGAAATCAGGCTCTACTAATCAGACATGGTGTGACTTCAGGCAAGCAAAGAAAACTCACTGAACCTCAGTTTCCTAATATATAAAATAGGGATAATAGTAAAAGACAAGGATTAAATGAGATTATGCCTATAAAGCACTTACTACAGTACCTGCTACATAGTAATATCTCAAAAAATGGCAACAAATATTATTCTACACCATGCTCAACCTTGGGATATCTGTGAACATGCAAATATTTCAGTGTTACATAAATGAAAATGTTAGAATATTTAGTTTTTTTCTGGTAGGTTTTTTGTTTTTTTTTAATGGAGGAACACAATATGTGCTCAATGAACCACACTCTTTACGGTGGTGGAAGGTTGTTTTCAGTACTCACTCCTGAATCCTGCAAATCAGTGAGACCAGCCTAGTCTGAGTTTCTAGAGGGCCAAACCAAGGCATTGCATGTCTGGATAAATGTTACCGACTGCCAAGTTCAAGTTACCACAGGTTCTGTATGCCTCATACTTGCTCATCCACTGTCTTTCCTGTCGATGGGAAGGTGAGGGTAAGAGGATAGAGGCAGGGAGATTGGTTTTCTAAAGAAGATATAAACCTCTGAGCTTTCTAACACTGCTTGCCCCCAAGGTGTAGATTTTCCTCACAATTGTACAATTCCTTCTCATATTGTGAAAGAAAGGGTGCTATTCTTCCTCTCTCTTCAGGGCAAACATGAAAGAAGCAGAATCCTCTGAGAGTCCTAGAAGAGAATTCAGCCCCTCAGCATTCCTGGGTGCAGCCATTAACTCCCCCCTCTTGAGAGGGAACATTCTGGGTGCTTGCCACTCTTCTTGATGCTTCCTTGTTTACTTGTCTGTCTTCTCCAATGGGCTGTGAGCCCAGTGAGAACAGGGACTGCATCTTGTTCATCTTTATTTCCAGCACCTAGCATAGTGCCTAGCACATAGGAAGCACTCAATAAACATTTGATAACCCAATGAAAAAAATGAACAGATGAATCAATCAGTAAATAAATATTATAACATTCCAAGTGTGTTTTTACTCTGTTTCTGGGAAACCATTTGGAGCATTTGCATCTAGGAGCAGTTGACCCAGACTTGTTCCCACTCCTGTCTGTTAAGACACTTTGGAAGATACCTTTTACTCCAGAACCAGTTTCCATATAATATGCATGGGATTCCTGAAATAGTCCCATGTTCATGCCAGGGTCAGCTGTGACTTGTCAGGCAGCTGCGGAAAAGCTAGAGGAGCTGAACTGCCCAGCAATCCTGACAGTGTGATTCCCAGAGCATGGACACCTAGGTCCAGGGGAGCACCAAGCATAACACACACTGTTTCCACTTGCTCTGAGCTCCCTTCAGGTAGGTTCTCTCTGACTTGTCCAATTCCATGGGCATCTCCACACAGGTCTGTACATACCAGATGCTATTTTTAGATTCTCCAGTTCAGAAATGTTTCTCTGCAAAACTGTAATGTTTCCCAAATTTTCATTTTAGAATCATCCTCCTTCCCAACTTAGATTTTTTCTCCTGTCAATCACAATTAACTGGTGCCCTCCCACAATCTCCTGGCAACCCAGGGGATTTCCACAGGTCTCATAAATATCCTGCTCTAGACATCTCTCTCTTGGGTTTGCTTCTGTCCCATCCAAATCAGGGTTAAACCTATCTCTTCCAATGTATTATGGAAATTAGACTCTTCAAAAAGAAAATCCAGTAAGATATTTGACTATAACAAAAATCCCCCCCCCCAAAGAGAGGTGATGGGCATATCATACTAGCATACTAGTGAAGAAAGTTGGGGAGATATTTTTAGGAAAGCAACATGAGGGGTTGTTGAATGAATGTTGCTTAGGATCTGTCTTCCAGTGTGCTAAGGAGACATATCTTAATCACAGTGCTACTCTCAGTAAATACTTGACCAATGAAAGATGAGTGACCCAAGGGCAGATGTAAAAATGAAAGATATCTGAACATTTTACCAGTTGGCCACATATAAAAAGAAATATAAATTTGCTTGAAGACTCTGGCCTTTTATTTATTGATGACAATGGTGAGAGAGATCTGGTCCAGTGCTTGGTATGTAATGTATGTTAGATACAAATCATTATGGATTGAGGGCACATAAAGGCTTTATTTAAATCTCATTGCCTTCATTTGGGAAATCTGTGGAGAGTGCCGTTAATTATCCATTTTTGGTGAAATTCAAAACTACATTCTGAAAAGGTGACTGATCCAAGCTGCTTGTGTGACACTGAGATTCTTGGGTACACAAACGTGACAGTGGAAAGTGTTGTCCTACTGTATCCAAAAGAAGATTATGTACACTATTTAGCTATTTAAATTCAATAAACAATGGCTAAAAAAAATTCAAGTTCAACTTTTGAAGGAAATTGCATTGTAATGTTATGCTTTGAACATGGTCATCTCTCTCAACTCAAATACATAGCTAAGATGGATAAAATACAAAAATTTAAAAAGATAATTAACAAACAGATAAGTAAGGGTAAAGCAGGAGACCTGCAGGACCCCAGGTCTATAATACGATAAATGTGGGAAGGAATTTGCATTCTATGGCTAACAGGCTAAAACTACCACCTCCCTCACACACACACACACACACACACACATATGCACACACACACATGAAGCAGGATAGCAGAGCTTAGCTCACTGGTTGGAACCAGAAACTGAGGCAGGCCATCCTTGCCCATAACTGAAATCTAAAGAAGTTGTCCACATTGTCCTAGAGATGAAGAGAAAGTTTACAGTTAAGACTTAAGAGAAGTATCGGGCTGGCTCCTTAATCCCATGGGAATGAGAACCCCAAGCCACCAACATAAACCATAGTGTTGGTCTGGGGCATCCCAGGAGAAGAAAGGAACACAACTACAAAACCACTAGACACTAAGTGATAAGCAAAGGGAGAGAGAATGCAGAAAAGAAAAGTTCTTATTCAGTATGAACCAACCTGCAAAACAAAGTCCCAGAATACATGAGGAAAAATGATTTTTAAAAAGTCAGGTTAGGGCTTCCCTGGTGGCGCAGTAGTTAAGAATCCGCCTGCCAATGTAGGGGACGCAGGTTCGAGCCCTGGTCCAGGAAGATCCCATGCGCCACGGAGCAACTAAGCCAGTGAGCCACAACTACTGAGCCTGCATGTCTGGAGCCTGTGCTTCTCAACAAGAGAGGCCACGATAGTGAGAGGCCTGAGCACCGTGATGAAGAGTGGCCCCCGCTTGCTGCAACTAGAGAAAGCCCTTGCACAGAAACAAAGACCCAACACAGCCAAAAAAAAAAAAAGTCAGGTTAAAAAAAATCAAATTAGATTTGTTTTTATCCCAAATGAAATGAAAATAAGAGAGAACTCTGAAAATGACTTTAAAGTATGATTATGAAAAATGTAGTAGGTAGTAGAAGACCACTGATTTACAGCAGCAAATTAAAAGTCTAGATAAATTGCAAAAAATCGTACTTGTGAAGATTGAAGAGTTGTAGAAACAAAGAATTAAATGGACTAAAATTTCAGAGAAGAGACAGTTCTTCTAAGTGAATAGTCACTTACTGGTTGTTGGATTTAGCTGAGGGTCAGACCTAACCAACACAAGGGGACTTTTTAGAGGAAAGAGAAATGAGCAAAGCTTTTGGAGGTTGTGTAGAGCTGGCATAACAATTTGGAAACCTCAGGAAGCATTAATGCACAATTGGTGTTCCACATGGTTAATTTTCTAAATTTAGGGCTACTTGAAAGGCTACAGAACTTTGGGGGGAAATACCGATTAACCTCACAATATTTAGGAGAAATTATCCTGCTTGAGGAGCGTGGCCCACCTCGAACACATGCCTGTCCTCCTCCTCAAGACATTTGCCAAATTTGGAAGAAGCAAAACTGCAAACCTCTGAAGAATGAGTCTAACTTTCTCTAGTATTTTAAGATTGAGGAGATAGAAAGCTACTAGTCTATCAATCAAAAGCTCAGGAGGAACATGTCTAAGAAATGAAGAGGAAGCAGAGGTGAATGAGATGAATCTTACTAAAGCTACAACCCAGTCCCAACCTGGCTCAAGCTCTGATTAGATTGAAGTGCTCAGCTCCTTACAGGTCTACCTAAAGGTTCAGAGAAACTTTGCTAGTGGAACATATTGTCCAGAGCGTTCATAAATCACTTTTAATAAAATGTCTAGTATATTTTAAAACTTACCAGATAGTGAATTATAAAAGGAATCAAATGAGCATTCTAGAACTACAAAATACAATATCCAAACTTAAGAATAGGAACAGATAGGATTGGATAAGATAAGACAAGATAGGATAGGATAGAAACTTGAAGATAAGTGAATAACAGACATAAAAACTGAAGTTTAGGAAAAGAATACATGGGAAATCATAGCAGTACACAAGAGACATGGGAAATAACATAAAGGACAAAGGTATGTGTGACTGGAGTCCCACTAGGAGGAGAAAGAGAGAATAAAAATAGGTATTATTGTAGAGAAAATTTTGCAAAGCTGATGAGAGATACCAACTTACAGATTCAGAAACTCTAAGCAATGTAAACACAAAGATAAAGAAAATTGAGGCATGCAGAGAACATGTTAATTTCAAAAGATCAACAATAAGACTGAAGGCTAACAATAAAATATTAATAAAACAACATCTTAAAATGCTGAGAGTAAATGTTCCAATCTAGAATTTTCCTCCCCTGAAAAATACTTGTCACAAATTTAGGTAAGAAAAATAACCAATTACAAACCATGGAAATGATAAGTGTATTCAACTTAATAAATAATACAACTTAATAAATAAAACTTCAAAAATAAAGTCTAGATTGGACACAAAGAGCAAACTGTGAAATGCAAGATAGTTCTGAGGACTTAACCCAGATTTAGCACAGGAAGATAAAGATATTTAATATTGTAAAATGAAGCTAAAGGTGGGCTTAGAGAGAATTTTATAGTCTTAAATGTATTTAATGAAAAAATTATGTGTTTAGTTCAAGAAATTAGAAAAGCAATAAAAACATTAAGTAGAAGGAAGAAATAGTGATATGAAAAGAAATTAATGGATTAGAAAACATGCTAATAAATCAAACACATCAACAAAATCAAAATCTGGTTATTTTTATTAAGACAAATTTTAGCAAGCTGAGTCAAGCAAGTAGTAGAAAACACAAGTAAATGACATTAGGAAGTACAAATGAGACAAAATTATAGATATAATAGAGATTTTCTCTCTTTCTCTGTATATATATATATATATATATATACACATATATATAATATGTAATATATATTGTTAAAACATATAAAGAATATATATTATGGATATCTTTTTAAAATAAATTTTAAAACTTAGAATGGTAAAGTGTCTGGAAAACATAAACTACAAAAATTGACTAAGAAGAATAAATACTGTGGTACATTCAGACAATGGAATATTATTCAGCACTAAAAAGAAATGAGCTATCAAGCCATGAAAAAACATGGAGAAACATTAAATCCATATTACTAAGTGAAAGAAGCCAATCTGCAGTGGTGACACTGTATGATTCCACCTATAAGACATTTTAGAAAAGGCGAAACTATGGAGACAGTAAAAAGATCACTAATTGCAAGAGGTTGTGGAAGGAGGGATGAATAGTCAGAGCACAGAGTATTTTTAGGGCAGTGAAAATTCTCTATATGATATTACAGTGATGGAGACGTCATTATACATTTGTTCAAACCTGTAGAATGTACTACACCATATAAACCATGGACTTTGGGTGATTATGATGTGTCAGTGTAGGTTCATCAATTGTAACAAATGTATCACACTTGGGGGGGGTAGTGGTTATTGATAATGAGAGAAGCTATGCATGTGTAGGGGCAGGGGGAAATCTAGGAAAACTCTGTACATTCCACTCAATATTGCTGTGAGCTTAAAACTGCTCTAAAAAATAAAGTCCTTTAAAGAATTGACAAAGGAATGAATAGAAAACCTAGATGATTCATAATCATTAAAGTAATTGAATCCATAAATATCTATATCCTTACCTTATATCTTACAGATTAAAGCTTACCCATAAAAGACACCAACAGATGCTTTTCAGATGAGATTTTCACCAACCTTTAAAGATCAGATAAGCTCTATATTGTATAAGTCGTTTCAGAAAAAATAAAAAGCAGGAAATTGTCCCAATATATTTTATGAGCCCAAACTTGATATCAACACTGGAAAAACATGGGCAAGAAAATATTATTGATCAATCTCACTTGTGAACATTCATGCAAAAAAAAGTCCTAAGTAAAACTATAGCATATCAAACCTATCATTTCAAAAACAAAAATGTTTCAAGAGTAAGGTTTATCTAAAAAATGCAAAGATATTTAGACAGTCCTATATATTCATATGTATGAATATTATCCTTTAACAAAATAAGAATAAAAACCTATAATAATTTTTAAATGCAAAAAAAGAGAAGCAATTGTAAACTTCAACAGTCACTCGTGATTTTAAAAATAAAATAAAACTGTTAGAGATCTAGGAACCTCTTTTAACTTGATAGAATATATCACAAATCTATGGAGAGAGAGAGAGATAGGAAGTGAAAAGGAAAGGGAAAAGGGGAGAGAAGAGGGGAGGAGAGAAGAGGGAGGAGAGGGAGAAAAGGAAAAAAGGGAAGAAAATCCTTATAAAACAGCAGTATTTCATTACAGTCAGGAACAACACAAAGGTGACTACCATCATTACACAGTATCGTCAGTGGCAAAAAAGATAAACAAAGATTAATTGCTATAGATTTTTAAACAGATTTATTAAAGTATAAGTGACATATAATAAACTGCATATATTTAAAGTGTTCAATTTGCTAAGCTTAAAACCATCACCACAATAAAAGTAATGAATATATCCATCACTCCTAAAAATTTCTCCATATCCCTTTGTAATCCCTCTTTTTTTCTCCCAGACCCAACACTCAGCCCCATGTAACCACTGATGTGCTTTCTGCCACTATACAGATTATTGCAGTTCCTAGAATTTTATATAAATGGAATCTTGCAACATACACTCTTTTTCATCTGGATTCTTTCACTCATCACAATGATTTTGAGATTCATCCATGTTTTTGCATGTCTCAAAAGTTTATTCCTTTTTATTGTTGAGTTATATTCCATCATACAGATATATCACAATTTGTTTATTCATTAACCTTTGGATAGACATTTGGGTTGTTTCCAGTTTTGGGCTATTACAGCAAAGGCTGCTATTACCTATATATTAAATATAATCCCAATCAAAATCCCATCAAGCTTATTCTTTACAAAAATAGACAAGCTGATTCTACAATTTATGTGGAAATGCAAATGACCTAAAACAGCCAAAACAACATTGAAAAAGTGACAAGTTGGAGGACTTAATAACTGATTTCAAGATTTATTATAAAACTACAGTGAAAGCTCAAGACAGTGGGGTTTAGACAAAAAGATAGACATGTAGCTCAATGGAACAGAATTGAAAATTCAGAAGTAAGTCTCACATATATAGAACTGATTTTCAGCAACAGTGCCAAGGAAAATCTTTTCAGCAAATGGTGCTAGAACAATAGGATAAACACATGCAAAAAATGAAGCAAAACAATAAACAGAAAAACTCAAAAACCTCAACACTTACCTGATGATAAAAATTAACTCAAAGTGGGCAAGCTTAAATGAAAGAGCTAAAATTATAAAATAAAACTTAGAGAAGAAAAGGAAAATCTTAAAAACCTTATTTGGGTTTGGCAAAAAATTTTAAGCACAACACTAAAAGTATGAACTATAGAAGAAAAAAATCAATACATAGGACTTCATTTAATTATATATTCTATTCTTCAAAAGATAATCAAAACAGCATGGTACTGGCACAAAAGCAGACATATAGATCAATGGAACAGAATAGCGATCCCAGAAATAAACACATACACCTACGGTCAATTAATCTTTGACAAAGGAGGCAAGAATCTACAATGGAGAAAAGACAGTCTCTTCAGCAAGTGATGATGGGAAAGCTGGACAGCCACATGTAAATAAATGAAGTTAGAACACTCCCTCACACTACACACAAAAATAAAGGCAAAATGGCTTAAAGATTAAATATGAAACATGACACCATAAAACTCCTAGAAGAGAACATAGGCAAAACATTCTCTGACATAAATCGTAGCAATGTTTTCTTAGGTCACTCTCCTAATGCAATAGAAATAAAAGCAAAAATTTTAAAATGGGTCCTAATCAAACTTATAAGCTTTTGCACAACAAAGGAAACAATAAACAAAATGAAAAGACAACTTACGGGATGGGAGAAAATATTTACAAATGATGTGACAAAGAAAGGCTTAATTTCCAAAGTATGCAAACAGCAAAACAAAAAAACAAACAACCCAATCAAAAAATGGGCAGAAGACCTAAATAGACATTTCTCCAAAGAAGACATATAGATGGCCAACAAGCACATGAAATGATGCTCAACATCACTAATTATTAGAGAAATGCAAATCAAAACTACAGAGAGGTATCACCTCACAGTGGTCAGAATGGCCATCATTAAAAAGTCTATAAATGATAGATCCTGGAGAGAATGTGGAGAAAAGGGCACCCTCCTACACTGTTGGTGGGAATGTAAATAGGTGCAGCCACTATGGAAAACACTATAAAAGTTCCTTAAAAAACTAAAAATAGAGTTACCATATGATCCTGCAATCCTACACCTGGGCATATATCTGGAAAAGACAAAAGCTCTAATTCGAAAAGATCCATGCATCCCAATGTTTATAGCAGCACTATTTACAATAGCAAAGACATGGAAGCAACCTAAGTGTCCATCAACAGATGAATGGATAAAGAAGATGTGGTATATATACATACATTGGAACATTACTTGGTCATAAAAAGAATGAAATAATGCAGTTTGCAGCAACATGGATGGACCTAGAGATTATCATACTAAGTGAAGTAAGTCAGAGAAAGACAAATATACCACTTGTATGTGGAATCTAAAAGACAGTACAAATGAACTTATTAACAAAACACAAACAGACTTACAGACATAGAAAACAAACTTACGGTTACCAAAGGGAAAGGGGGGGAAGGATAAATTGGGAGTATGGGACTATAGATCAACAGCAACGATATACTGTACAGCACTGGGAACTATATTCAATATCTTATAACAAACTATAATGGAAAAGAATAAAAAAAAGAATATATATATATATTCTTTTATATATATATTTATATATATATATATATATAAAACAAAACAACAAACAAAAAAGAGACAAAAGATACTGTTAAGAAAATGAAAAGACAAACCACAGACTGGGATAAAATAGTTGCTAAACTATCTGTTAGTCTATCTAAAAAAGGACTTTGAATATATAAAGAAATTTTACAAGTTAATTTTAAGAAGACAGACAACTCAATTCTAAAAACTGGGCAAAAGATGTGAACAGACACTTCATCAAATAAAATGTTCAGATGACAGGTACATGAAAAGGTACATAACTTCATAAGGCATTAAGGAAATGTAAGTTAAAACTACAATAAAATGCTTCTACATACTAAGTAGAATATCTAAAATTAACAAGGCTGAACATATCAAGTGTTGACAAGGATGCCAAGCAACTGGAATGTTCCCACACTGCTAGTGGGAATGAATGGAAAAGTTTGCCACCATTTGGGAAAGAGATTGGCAGTTTCTTAAAAGTTAAACATTTACTTACCATAAGACCCAGTCATTCCACTCTTTACTTACGAGAAATGAAAGCTTTTATTCACCCAAATATTTATACATGAATAATTATGACAGCTTTATTTGCAATAATCAAACACTATAAAAATTTGAGAGTAATAAAGTCATTCTTATACTTATAATGTAAGTATCTAGTTAGAAAATCCGAGAAAAGTTTTGAAACAGTAAGAAAGCTCATAAAGATTTCTAATGGACCTTGAGGGGATTATGCTAAGTGAAATAAGTCAAGGAAAGACAAATACCATATGATCTTACTTACATGTGGAATCTAAAAAACAAGCAAACAAAAAACAAGCTCATAGATACAGAGAACAGATTGGTGGTTGCCAGAGATGGGATGTGGGAGATGGGTAAAATGGATGAAGGTGGTCAAAAGGTACATACTTCCAGTTATAAAACAAATAAGTCCTGGGGATGTAACATAGAGCATGGTGACATAGTTGCTAAGAGAGTAGTTCTTAAAAGTTCTCATCACAAGGAAAAAAATGTAACGTGTGGTTTAGGGTGTTAACTAGATTTATTGTGGTGATCATTTCATGATATACACAAGTATCGAGTCATTATGTTGTATACTTGAAACTAATATAATGTTGTATGTTAATTATAACTCAATAAAAATCAATTAAAATGATTTCTAGATTGACATACAAAAATCAATATCATTTCTATACACCAAAAATAAATTAGAAACTATCATGGAAAAAAGATAATATTCTAAGTGTTAACAAAACTAAATTTTTTTTAGGAATAAATCTAACAGAAGACATTTTCAATAAACTCACTGGAGAAAAATTACAAAATATTATTTTTTTTTTTAAATTTTTATTTATTATTTATTTTTTGCCGTGTTTGGGTCTTCGTTTCTGTGCGAGGGCTTTCTCTCTAGTTGCGGCAAGTGGGGGCCACTCTTCATCGCAGTGCGCGGGCCTCTCACCATCGCGGCCTCTCTTGTTGCGGAGCACAGGCTCCAGACGCGCAGGCTCAGTTGTTGTGGCTCACGGGCCCAGTTGCTCCATGGCATGTGGGATCTTCCCAGACCAGGGCTCGAACCCGTGTCCCCTGCATTGGCAGGCAGATTCTCAACCACTGCGCCACCAGGGAAGCCCCCAAAATATTATTAAGGAAATAAAAGATAATCCAAATAGAGGTATAGACATCACTGAAAATTTTTAAGTGTTCAAAAAGATGGCAATCTTACCCAAATGAGTCTATAAATTCAGCATAATTCCATTCAAATACCAATAAGAATTTTCATGGAGTTAAAAAAAAAAATACTAAAACCCATATAAAGGAACAAAAGGTCAAAAGTAGCCAAGTAAAATTTGAAGAACAAGAGGGAACATTTACCCTTCCAGGTATTAAAACCCATTATAAAACTGTAGTAATTCAAACAGTATGGTGTTGGTTCAAAGATAAATAAATAGAGCAATAGAAGAGAGTACAAATTTTAGAAAGAGAACTGCCATAGATAAAAACTTTGTAAAATGACAGAATGGTAGAGCAAATCATAGGGAAAAGGAAGGACTATATCATATATGGTTTGGGGAAAATCAGAGAAAAATTAATTGCAATTCCTATCGCTTTACATACTGGGAAAGTATATTTGCTATTCATATAATTAACTAATGCTTGGTATACAGATGCTTGGTATAGCAAACATATAAACGATGCTTCAAATTAATAATACCACCTAACAGAAAAATAAACCAAACATATGAATAGTCATTTTCACATACAAGAAAGTCTGATCAATATATGTCAGATAAATGTTCAATTTTATTAATAATTATAGGAAGAATCTTTTGAACAATTTCACATCAGATTAGCAGAATTTTTTAAAGTTTCACAATACCAGCATATGGCAACTTGGGAACTCTCATACACTGCTTTTGGGAAAGTAAATTGGTGTAAGCTTTCTGGGGTACAATTTGGCAGCATCAAGTAAAGTTGAAGACAGGACATGAGTCATAGACTGGGAAATAGCGTGATTTACAGATCTTTTAGTGAGGATCAGATTGGTATGTGGCTAACTTTGTATTTTGATTTCTTTCCAACAGCATTTCTCAGAAAAGAAAGAAAGAAATACAGAGAGGAAGAAAGAAAGATAGAAAAGAAGAAAGGCAGATAGAAAGGAAGGAGGCAGGGAGGAGGGAAGAAAGAAGAGGAAGGAGAAGAAATTTTTAAAAGGAAAAGAATAAAAAGAAAAAGTTTGGATCTTTCATATAAAAGTACTATAACCTATTGTTTTTTAAACTGCTAGTCTTGGCAGTTGGTGTCAAAAAACAATTTAGTATAAACTAGCATCTTTAAAAAATATTCTTTGTTTGGGGATGGTTTTCCTTCATAGTTTGTTTATTTTTTACCTTTCATCACACTTTGCGAGAGTATTATTTTGTGAAGTTTTGGTGTCAGATATGTGTGTGTGTGCATGTGTATGTACTGATTTGCAATGTGAAATATATTTATTTCTACGCATTGCAGAGAAAAAATGTTTGGAATACATGGCTATACAGTACCACTGTGAGTCATTTACTCATAGAAAGAATAGCGTCTGTCATGAATGTGTCTTTCTTTACAGAGCTATGACCCATGCAGAGGGGCAACCCAGGCCAGTGGGGTGCCGTCCACACCGTGCTCTCATCCATTGTGCTAAGTAAACAGTGCTGAACAAGAGGACTGATCAGAGAAGTTTGTGTGGTCAGCAGAGTATGGCCTTACAGCCTTTCCTACTCGGAAAGGGAGCAGGTAGCTGTCCAACTGACGTCAGCGTGGAATAGATACTATTTGGAAGGTGATGACATCTGAACCCACCTGCACTTAGGAAATAATCATTGTAGATCATTTACTCTTTGATGTTATCTGTCCACACTCTTGCTCTTACAGCAAAGAAAAGCAATAGATCCTACCAAGAACAATAACAACAGCATTTTCCAATTGTGTAGCACTTCCATGAAGGTCAAAATAAAGCAAGAGAAGACATTCCCCCTTCCCTTACTCCTAACCTGTGATATATCTAGACCTGTGAATAGTGCATATAGTTCTGTCCTTGACATCTAAAAGAGGTGGGATAGAGGTGGGAGGCAATCATGATAAGCAATAGGATTGAGACACTCACATAAAGTCTGATCTAAGTGCATAGAGATTTTAACTCTGAGAATAAGGCCGAAAAGAGGTTAAATAGCCCATTTGTAAAATCTAGAGGAATTGAACCACTCACTCCTTGAGTTCTGAAGTCATGGTACTTCCCACCAGTGTCACAGGAAAAACAAAGGCCTACCTCATAGACATGGGCTAAACAAACAGAATCTTACTTAAAAGATGATAAAGAAATGTACTACTTTTAAAAGGGTCTGGATGAATTCTTGAGTGATAAATCTACCCTTGGTTAATATGGGAAACGAGAGCTACTTGAGACGCATCCCTAAAGATGTAATACACTCTTTTCCTTGGTGACTCTCATTGGAAAAAAAAAAAAAAAATCCTGGCTTGGTGAACCATGAAAGCGACCTTATAAAATGTTTCTAAAATCCTTAGTATATTACAGGAGAACCCTTCAGACCAAGGACACCAAGCCACTAAATAGTCAAAACCCACTGCTTCTCTCAGGGTGGAAGAGTGGCAATCTCATCTTTATTCAGCCCTGGCTCCCCCAGTACTGAGAGCCCTCTTCATTGCTCTCCTTCCCCTTTCCCAGCAAATTCCCAAAGGTCTACCAAGGCCAGATGTGAAAGAAGGTGAGACACAGATGCAAACATAAATTCTTCCCTCTGTGACAGAGATTGCTCAGCCATGCATGCCCCCACCCATGTCAAATGCACGGTTCACTCGGAAAAATCAGGGACACATGGTGTTGACATTGCTCAGGTTCCAGAAACAGAGCTCGGACAGCAGGTGATGTGTGTGTGTGTGTGTGTGTGTGTGTGTGTGTGTGTGTGTGTGTGAGAGACTCAGGTGGTGGGGCTTGAGGAATGGAGTTGGTTTGCTTGTGTGACTTTATGGAAATTAACTTTATAGAAATTGATTTAATTTCTGGCCCGAGTCTGAATAAAGGGCAACAAAAGGAGGTAAGAGTTAGATTTAAAGGAAAGTCAAGGAAGACAGTAATACTGGCCTGGAGTCAGGGAGATGTGAGATCATGTACCGATTCTATCATAGCTGCGTGGCTTGAGGTCAGTCACTTGACCTCTTTACACTTCACTTTTCTCTGGTATTAAAGGATAGAGTGAGAAGGTTCTGACTCCATGATTCACCCTGTGCCTAGCATCAGGAAAAAAAAAAAAAAAGTTAAATTGCTGCAGTGTAAAATTCAGTGTGTGTATGCCCAATCTGGTTAAATTGTTCTCAGACAGGTAATACAGAAAATGTATCCAATGTTTCTCGCAGGTGCTGTCAATGCTCCTGCCTCAGGGTATTATTCATGTTGCCTTGCTTACTTCTCCTGGTCCTTCATCCTCAGTCCCCACTCTCAGTGTGATTAGCATGCCCTCAACTGGTCTCCCTGCATCTCCCAGTGACTTCCCAGAAAGCAACTCTGACTGTCCCAAGACCATGCCTCTTGGAACCCAGAGTGTTCCTGTTGCCACTTTCTGCCCTGTCTCCCCTTTATCCCTAATTTGCCTGGTGTTGAGTTCGAAGCAAAGCCCTTGGGAGAAAACCAACAAAGCAAAGACTTGCAGAACAACCCAAGCCTTCATGTTCCATCTCAAGAGCAAAAATTTAATCTCTGCTTTTTACAGGTTAAACTCAATTAGTTGTCACATAACTTTTCCCAAGACTTTAACTATATGACAAGAGAAAGACTAAATTGTTTTTAGTATTGATATCAAGAAAATTAGGTTCTTGGTTCTAAAAAATGATATGGTTAGGATCAGTGCTGTCTATGATTAACATACTCTTTTCTTTCTCTAATTAGTGCAAATTTCACCACCAAACAGCCAGTCAACAACAGAAGAATTATACAATGAAAGTTTGATGATGTCATTTATTGAGCAATTATCAGGCACTCTTCTAAGCACTTTACATGTACTGACTTCATTGTACTCTCCCTAGCCCTATGAAATAGCTACTATTATTATTCTCATTTCACAGATGAGTCAAGTTTGGGGCTCAGAGAGGTTAAACAACTTGCTTAAGATCACACAGCTAGTCAATGGTAAAGCTATGTTTCTAACATAGTGGCTCCAGGAAGCTCCTGCATCTTTGGTGTATTTATTTCCTGCTGGCATGTACCTATTCATCAAATATTTATGGAATTCTTGCTGTGTGCTAGGTAGGCTCTCATGTCATAAAGCATTTTGTCTGGTGTGAGAGAGAGAAATTAAGCAAATAATTACACAAATAGGTATCTGAATTATGATTATAATAAGTGCTATAAAGAAGAAGCTCTGAGCGCTTCTTGGAGAAACTATAATAGAGAGAATGGATCTCTGCCAGGGGGTCAGGAAGGGCTCCCTGAGAAAGTGACCTGTAAGCTGAGAGCTGAAAGATAAGAAAGGGGAAGGAAACATGTACCATAGCAAAGAAACAGCATGTTCACAGCAAAGGCCCTGAGTCAGGAACCAGCTTAACATTTGGGAAACCAAAAAGATGAAATGATGGAGTGAAGTAAGAGTAAGAGAGGAGTGCAGGGTGAGAGACCAGGTGTGTAGACCTTTATGAGACAAAATAAATCTTTGGCCCTTTATCCTAAGAGCTCTTGGTAGAGCTGTTGGATATTCTCCATTTGCCCCTCCAAATCCACTCTAACTTCCTCACCCTCTTCTGGGCCCCATGGAGGTTGACCTGAATTGTCTATGTTCACAAGCTCCCTTATGCTCTGGTTCCAGTTGGGTCAGCCCACGGAAGCACACGCAGATCAAAGGGCAGGTGAGGAGGGAGGTAAGGGTATCTGCTCCCCAGCCTACCTCTATGCAGGTCATGGCCACTATATTCCTCTACATAAGGCCATAGATTTTATTTCTCCATCTTTTTTTATTATTATTATTGCCTCTTTAAGGAAACTTTTAAGACATTTTATTTTGCTAATCACTCCCAAGTGAAATGTGTTTATGTACTCTGTATATCTGTGTTCTATACATGAAACGGAAGTTTTTTCACATCCCCTAACCAATTTTCTCCCTCCTGGGAGTGATATCACTCCTACTGAGAAAGCCTGAGTTATAGTTGTTCCCTCACACTGACCCTTCAGCCCAGAGGGTCATTGGTGATGGCTTCCACTCTTGCTAGACTGGGGATACACCACCATGCCTTGTTGGTTTCCCTTACCCTTGTCCACATTTTTGTAAATAACTCTTTTATTGAACTCCCCTGCTTACCATTTGAGCCATCATTTTTCTATCAGAATGCTGACTGGTACAGCACCATTAAAACTCTCTAAGAAGGAGAATGGCATTATCAGATTTGCACTTTAAAATACATTGGAATTGTGTGAAGAATGCAGTGAAATAGGGTAGGAGTAGGGAACCAATTCCAAAGCCATTAACATGGTGACAATGACAGGCAATGGCATTCTAGTTACTGGGGTAGACTTTTCAACTTTATCCAAATAATTGGTGTCACTTCATTAAACTCGAATCTCTGTATCAATTCCAACAGCAATGACCTCTTGAAGGAAAAACATTATGAGAGAATCTGCCAATTCATATTATCACATAAGCATTTGTAAAACTTACAAGAAGGCTGAGGAAGGAAGCAGGTGAAGTTTTCTCCCCTTTTGGGTATCATACCCATTGTTGGTATGGGAAGGGCTAAGCTTAATTGTGTCTAGATGCAGAGTCATGGACCAGATGGACCCTCAAGCTCTTTAAGGCTCGAAGCCCGTCATAGTAGGAGACACAGTTAACTGAATGTCCCCTGATACTCTAGTAGGCACTCTACATTTATAATCGTATTAATTAATCCAATAACCCTGCAGGATTTGTCATTATTTCTCTACTTCAGAGATGGGTAAACCAAGGTTAAAAAAAATAGGTGGTAACATTTCTAAAGTTAAACATATGCAGATGGTGCTTTTCATCATTTAAAAGTCAAACTCATTGTATCTACTAAATGGTACTAAACTCAGCATGATCCTGTCCATAGGAAGAACATAGTTGGCAAATAACTTTCACTCCTCGTTCCAATTCCATCTGATTGGAAGTGACTGCCTGGAATGCTGTATTGAGAATTGTGAGACTGGACCAGGCAAAGTGGGAAAGATGGCCATAATTGATTAGTGATGTCTGTCACAGATAAGAGTGGGAAATGGGGGCATATATGCTACTTACACTCCATCCCTCATAGACTTCTGCTATTCTAGGAGATATAAAAATCAACAGCTCTTACCTCATGCTTACCCCCCACCAGGCTGAAGCTTGCACTGTCTGTTCTCAGGCCGCTAAGTCTATCTGTAAATGTGATGTTATACTTTCAAACAGGATTTGTTTCTGTTATTCCACAGCTTGAGCCAATGAGCCCATAAAAATAATGTGTTGGAACAATCTTCTTTCATTACCTGTCATGCACTCAGCATATTGACATCTCCAAATCTCAAGGAACTATTTTCACATCATATCACTGGGCCAAGGAGATGTAGACTAAGTTCTTTGGTGTTTCCCCCGCCATCCTCCCCTGCATAGGTTCTAAGGTCTTTCATGGAATAAAGGTTAGAAAGACAAACACTCAAAGCATTGTCACTCAGGCAAGCACCCTAGGATTCTAGAGAGTGGTAATGTTTGTTTGTTTGTTTTTCTGGCAGAGGGACATGAAATCACCTATAAAATAGAACAGAAGCACCAGATCCCCTAGTAGGGGTAACAGTTGAGGATGAAAATCACAAACATTTAATTTAAGCTAGATATAAACAGATCAGTTATGTCATGGACTATTCTGTGATATACCATATATTCATTTATTCACCCATCAAGTCAATATGGTGGATCCATGAAAAGTAATATGAGATAGAGTGTCCACCTCAGGTTGCAACTGCGGCAACAGGTCATCCACTAAACAGAAAGGAAGCAGAAGAAAACACAAGAGCAGTGATAAGACCACACCTGCATCCTGGCCAGCTGAGCTACAGCTATCACAGTAAGCGGGACATGTTCACAAGTGGAAGGGACTGTGGGGGGCTATGCTGGTCACAGAGATTGCACAGAGGGAGCAAGGGCTGCTCTGAGCTCTGATGGGGGGCAGACACTCAGTTTGTTCTGCTAAGACAACTTTACTGCAAAATGCCTTCTAACTTTCAAAATGTATAGTGGATGAACCAAACCCTTAGTGGTCAACCCATGCCCAAAACATCAGTGCTCAGACTAATTGAGCAATAAAATGAGTACAGTCCAGTGCCTACTTCAGAGGCAGTTTTAAATGATGAAACGAGTTAATACAGTGCCTAACACATGGTAAGCGCTCAATAATATTAGCTATTATTACTATTATTATTTCTGTTGTAACAGATGATATTCACAATGATGATTATCCAGCTCCTAATGATATTAGCAAATACTGGTACTACTCAGATTACTAAATGTCTTCTGCCTTCAACTGCATCTTCTTGTTTCTTCCTCACCATGGCTCTCTGCTGGTATGTATTACTATCCCCATTCTACAGATGAGAAAAGTGAGGCTCAAAGCGTTGAAGTGGACTCCAGTCTGGGTCTTTCTGCTGCCAGAGCCTCTTCTATAAGTTAATGATGGAAAATCAGGGCATGATTAATTTATGCATCCCCAGCCCTGACTCCTGCTTGGGTTGTGGGGGGATTTCTCCACACCGCTCAGATTTTACCCGGGATAGCCAAGCAGGATTTAGTTTTAAACTCTGCATCTTGGTCTTCTGCATTCTGCCTGTCTTCTCATAGTCTCTCTCACCTGGTTGTCAAGAGCAGCGGAGCCAACTCCGAGCTGAAATTCTGTCTCTGCCCTTTAGTAACTGTGAGTTTGGGCAAATGATGGAGTGTCTCATTGTCTCAGTGCACTTATCTCCAAAAGGAATGATGATGATGTTGATGATGATGATGAAAGCTCCTGCATCACAGGTTGTTGGGAGGAGGCTGAGCTATCCAGGTGTCACCACTCTCCAGCACTACTTTCTCTGAAGTGGAGGTGGGATGGAGGTAGGGCTCGTGGCTCTTCGCTTCTCCAGCCGCGCCCCTTTCCCCCTGTATCCCTTTCCTGACTGCCACTCCCCATTTCTTCGCCATCTCTACAACCTCGGCCCATCCCTGGGGCCCCCGGGGAGCCCCGCACCCCTCCCGCCCTGCCAGGGGCAGCATCTTTGCTGAACCCGCACAGCGGTTCCGCGCTCACATACTATCGGCGTCTGCGGTGCCCTGTCCCGGTCCCACCGTGACTGTCTCCCCTCATTGAGGTGGAAAGACTGGAACAGGACCACAACAAACACACAACAATTCCTCCAGCCTCCTGGACGCACTCCTCATCTACTTCCGTTTCTTCCCACAGCCCCGGAGACTTTTGGTTTCTGGCGTTTCCCTGGGAACCTTCAGACCTCATTAATTTCCTATCTCTCCAGTCAGCCGTCTTCCCCTCCTCAGAGATGGGTTGTACCTCATCCCGTGTCCTTTCATTCTTCTCTCCCTTCTGACTTTGTCTCTTCAAGGTATGGACACCAGGGACACAGGGCTGGTGGGCGGTGGAGGCACCTGGTGGGAACAGGTTGGGGGTTACAATTTCTTTCATCCCTGGTGCGCCAGGGCCCAGCAGGGGTGAAGGAGGAAGAAAGATTGGGCATGTGTGCAGGTTCGTGATCATCACAATAATGAGATCATCACAAATTATTTGGTATCTATCAATATTTTAATTGAATTAATTTTAATTTTTAATTTAAATTCTTTAATTTTAGTTTTTTGAGCTTTATAAAAGTTTTTTTTTTTGCATTCTTTTTTTTTTATACAGCAGGTCCTTATTAGTTATCCATTTAATACATATTAGTGTATATATGCCAATCCCAATCTCCCAATTCATCCCACCACCACCACCACCACCGCTTTCCCCCCTTGGTGTCCATATATTTGTTCTCTACATCCGTGTCTCAATTTCTGCCCTGCAAACAGGTTCATCTGTACCATTTTTCTAGGTTCCACATATAAGCATTAATATACGATATTTGTTTTTCCTTTCTGACTTATTTCACTCTGTATGACAGTCTCTAGATCCATCCACGTCTCTACAAATGACCCAATTTCGTTCTTTTATGTGGCTCAGGAATATTCCATTGTGTATATGTACTACATCTTCTTTATCCATTCGTCTGTCGATGGGCATTTAGGTTGTGTCCATGACCTGGCTATTGTAAATAGTGCTGCAATGAACATCTGGTGCATGTGTCTTTTTGAATTATGGTTTTCTCTGGGTATATGCCCAGTAGTGGGATTGCTGGGTCACATGGTAACTCTATTTTTAGTTTTTAAGGAACCTCCATACTGTTCCCCATAGTGGCTGTATCAATTTACATTCCCACCAACAGTGCAAGAGGGTTCCCTTTTCTCCACATCCTCTCCAGCATTTGTTATTTGTAGATTTTCTGATGATGCCCATCCTAACTGGTGTGAGGTGATACCTCATTGTAGTTTTGATTTGCATTTCCCTAATAATTAATGACGTTGAGCAGCTTTTCATGTGCTTCTTGGCCATCTGTATGTCTTCTTTGGAGAAATGTCTATTTAGGTCTTCTGCTCATTTTTGGATTGGGTTGTTTGTTTTTTTGATATGAAACTGCATGAGCTATTTATATATTTTGGAGATTAATCCTTTGTCCGTTGATTCATTTGCAAATATTTTCTCCCATTCTGAGGGTTGTCTTTTCGTCTTGTTTGAAGTTTCCTTTGCTGTGCAAAAGCTTTTAAGTTTCATTAGGCCCCATTTGTTTATTTTTGTTTTTATTTCCATTACTATAGGAGATGGATCAAAAAAGATCTTGCTGTGATTTATGTCAGAGAGTGTTCTTCCTATGTTTTCCTCTAAGAGCGTTATAGTGTCCTGTGTTACATTTAGGTCTTTAATCCATTTTGAGTTTATTTTTGTGTATGGTATTAGGGAGTGTTCTAAATTCATTCTTTTGCATATAGCTGTCCAGTTTTCCCAGCACCACTAATTGAAGAGATTGTCTTTTCTCCATTGTATATCCTTGCCTCCCTTGTCATAAATTAGTTGACCATAGGTGCATGGGTTTATTTCTGAGCTTTCTATCCTGTTCCATTGATCTCTATTTCTGTTTTTGTGCCAGTACCATATTGTCTTGATTACTGTAGCTTTGTAGTATAGTCTGAAGTCAAGGAGTCTGATTCCCCCAGTTCCATTTTTTTGCCTCAAGACTGCTTTGGCTATTTGGGGTCTTTTGTGTCTCCATACAAATTTTAAGATGTTTTGTTCTAGTTCTGTAAAAAATGCCATTGGTAATTTGATAGGGATTGCTTTGAATCTGTAGATTGCTTTGGGTAGTATAGTCATTTTCACATATCGATTCTTCCAGTCCAAGAACATGGTATATCTCTACATCTATTTGTATCATCTTTAATTTCTTTCATCAGTGTCATAGTTTTCTGCATACAGGTCTTCTGTCTCCCTAGGTAGGTTTATTCCTAGGTATTTCATTCTTTTTGTTGCAATGGTAAATGGGAGTGTTTCCTTAATTTCTCTTTCAGATTTATCATCATTAGTGTATAGGAATGCAAGAGATTTCTGTGCATTAATTTTGTATCCTGCAACTTTACCAAATTCATTGATTAGCTCTAGTAGTTTTCTGGTGGCATCTTTAGGATTCTCTATGTATAGTATCATGTCATCTACAAGCAGTTACAGTTGTACTTCTTCTTATCCAATTTGTATTCCTTTTATTTCTTTTCCTTCTCTGATTGCCGTGGCTAGGACTTCCAAAACTATGTTGAATAATTGTCGTGATAGTGGACATCCTTGTCTTGTTCCTGATCTTAGAGGAAATGTTTTCAATATTTCACCATTGAGAATGATGTTTGCTGTGGGTTTGTCATATATGGCCTTTATTATGTTGAGGTAGGTTCCCTCTATGCCCACTTTCTGGAGACTTTTTGTCATAAATGCGTGTTGAATTTTATGAAAAGCTTTTTCTGCATCTATTGAGGTGATCATATGGTTTTTATTCTTCAGTTTGTTAATATGGTGTATCACATTGATTGATTTGCATATATTGAAGAATCCTTGCATCCCTGGGATAAATCCCACTTGATTGTGGTGTGTGATACTTTTAATGTGTTGTTGGATACTGTTTACTAGTATTTTGTTGAGGATTTTTGCATCTATATTCATCACTGTTATTGGTCTGTAGTTTTCTTTTTTTGTAGTATGTTTTTCTGGTTTTGGTATCAGGGTGATGGTAGCCTCATAGAATGAATTTAGGAGTGTTCCTTCCTCTGCAATTTTTTGGAAGAGTTTGAGAAGGATGGGTGTTAGCTCTTCTCTAAATGTTTGATAGAATTCACCTGTGAAGCCATCTGGTCCTGGATTTTTGTTTGTTGGAAGATTTTTAATCACAGTTTCAATTTCATTCCTTGTGATTAGTCTGGTCATATTTTCTATTTCTTCCTGGTTCAGTCTTGGAAGGTTATACCTTTCTAAGAATTTGTCCATTTCTTCCAGGTTGTCCATTTTATTGGCATAGAGTTGCTTGTAGTAGTCTCTTAGGATGCTTTGTATTTCTGCATTGTCTGTTGTAACTTCTCCTTTTTCATTTCTAATTTTATCGACTTGAGCCCTCCCCCTCTTTTTATGATGAGTCTGGCTAATGGTTTATCAATTTTGTTTATCTTCTCAAATAACCAGCTTTTAGTTTTATTAATCGTTGCTATTGTTTTCTTTGTTTCTATTTCATTTATTTCTGCTCTGATCTTTATGATTTCTTCCCTTCTACTAACTTTGGGTTTTGTTTGTTCTTCTTTCTCTAGTTCCTTTAGGTGTAACATTAGTTTGTTTACTTGAGATTTTTCTTGTTTCTTGAGGTAGGATTGTATTGCTATAAACTTCCCTCTTAGAACTGCTTTTGCTGCATCCCGTAGGTTTTGGATCATCATGTTTTCATTGTCATTTGTCTCTAGGTATTTTTTGATTTCCTCTTTGATTTCTTCAGAGAGCTCCTGGTTATTTAGTAATGTGTTTGTGTTTTTTACATTTTTTACATTTTTTTCCCTGTAATTGATATCTAGTATCATAGCGTTGTGGTCAGAAAAGATGCTTGATATGATTTCAATTTTCTTAACTTTACTGAGGTTTGATTTGTGACCCAAGATGAGATTTATCCTGGAGAATGTTCCATACGCACTTGAGAAGAAAGTGTAATCTGCTGTTTTTGGATGGAATGTCCTATAAATATCAATTAAATCTATCTGGTCTATTGTGTCATTTAAAGCTTGTGTTCCCTTATTAACTTTCTGTTTGGAAGATCTGTCCATTGGTGCAAGTGAGGTGTTAACATCCCCCACTATGATTGTGTTACTGTCGATTTCCTCTTTTATAGCTGTTAGCAGTTGCCTTATGTAGTGAGGTGCTCCTGTGTTGGGTGCATATATATTTATAATTGTTATATCTTCTTCTTGGGTTGATCCCTTGATCATTATGTAGTGTACTTCCTTGTTTCTTGTAATATTCTTTATTATAAAATCTATTTTATCTGACATGAATATTGCTACTCCAGCTTTCTTTTGATTTCCATTAGCATGGAATATCTTTTTCCATCCCCTCACTTTCAGTCTGTATGTGTCCCTAGGTCTGAAGTGGGCTCTTGTGGACAACATATATATAGGTCTTGTTTTTGTATCCATTCAGTGAGCCTGTGTCTTTTGGTTGGAGCATTTAACTCATTCACGTTTAAGGTAATTATCCATATGTATGTTCCTATGACCATTTTCTTAATTGTTTTTTGGTTTGTTTTTGTAGGTCCTTTTCTTCTCTTGTGTTTCCCACTTAGAGAAGTGCCTTTAGCATTTGTTGTAGAGCTGGTTTGGTGGTGCTGAAATCTCTTAGCTTTTGCCTGTCTGTAAAGCTTTTAATTTCTACATTGAATCTGAATGAGATCCTTGCCAGGTAATCTTGGTTGTAGGTTCTTCCCTTTCATCACTTTAAATATGTCATGCCACTCCCTTCTGGCTTGTAGAGTTTCTGCTGAGAAATCAGCTGTTAACCTTATGGGAGTTCCCTTGTATGTTATTTGTCATTTTTCACCTGCTGCTTTCAATAATTTCTCTTTGTCTTTAATTTTTACCAATTTGATTACTATGTGTCTTGGCGTGTTTCTCCTTGGGTTTATCCTGTATGGGACTCTCTGTGCTTCCTGGACTTGGGTGGCTATTTCCTTTCCCATGTGAGGGAAGTTTTTGACTATAATCTCTTCAAATATTTTCTCTGGTCCTTTCTCTCTCTCTTCTCCTTCTGGGACCCCTATAATGTGAATGCTGTTGCATTTAATGTTGTCCCAGAGGTCTCTTAAGCTGTCTTCATTTCTTTTCATTCTTTTTACTTTATTCTGCTCCACAGCAGTGAATTCCACCATTCTGTCTTCCAAGTCACTTATCCGTTATCTGCCTCAGTTATTCTGTTATTGATTCCTTCTAGTGTAGCTTTCACTTCAGTTATTGTAATGTTCATCTGTCTTTGTTAAACATTTTTTGTATCTTCTCTATCTTTGCCTCCATTCTTTTTCTGAGGTCCAGTATCATCTTCACTATCATTATTCTGAATTCTTTTTCTGGAAGGTTGCCTATCTCCACTTCATTTAGTTGTTTTTCTGGGGTTTTATCTTGTTCCTCATCTGGTACATAGCCCTCTGCCTTTTCATCTTATCTATCTTTCTGTGAATGTGGTTTTTGTTCCACAGGCTGCAGGATTGTAATTCTTCTTGCTTCTGCTGTCTGCCCTCTGGTGGATGAGGCTCTCTAAGCGGCTTGTGGAAGTTTCCTGATGGGAGGGACTGGTGGTGGGCAGAGCTCAGTAAAACTTTAATCCGCTTGTCTGCAGATGGGTGGAGCTGGGGTCCCTCCCTGTTGGTTGTTTGGCCTGAGGCGACCCAACACTGGAGCCTACCTGGGCTCTTTGGTGGGGCTAATGGTGGACTCTGGGAGGGCTCATGCCAAGTAGTACTTCCCAGAACTTCTGCTGCCACTGTCCTTGTCCTCACAGTGGGACACAGCCACCCCCAGCCTCTGTGGGAGACACTCCAACACCAGCAGGTAGGTCAGGTTCAGTCCTATGGGGTCACTGCTCCTTCCTCTGGGTCCCGACATGCACACTACTTTGTGTGTGCCCTCCAAGAGTGGAGTCTCTGTTTCCCCCTGTCTTTTTGAAGTCCTGGAGTCAAATCCCGCAACTCTTCAAAGTCTGATTCTCTAGGAATTCCTCCTCCCGTTGTCAGACCCCTGGGTTGGGAAGCCTGATGTGGGGCTCAGAACCTTCACTCCAGTGGGTGGACTTCTGTGGTATAAGTGTTCTCCAATTTGTGAGTCACCCACCCAGCAGTTATGGGATTTGATTCTATTGTGATTGCGTCCCTCCTACCATCTCATTGTGGCTTCTCCTTTGTCTCTGGATGTGGGGTATCCTCCTTCATGAGTTCCAGTGTCTTTCTATTGATGACCGCTCAGCAGTTAGTTGTGATTCCGGTGCTCTCGCAAGAGGGAGTCTTAGCTGCATTCTTACCAGTTTTGTAACATTGGACTAGCTATGGAAAGTTCTCGAGCTTTATAAAAGTTTTTAGTAAATGTTTCCATCAATTTATTTTCTATATTCCTTAAAAACAAAAAAAATCACATTTAATACTAATGCTCTAAAATATTAAAATGTTTTAATTCTATTTTTTAAAAATCTTACATTTAAATATCATCTATCTGTATTACTGAGTTTTGGGGTGCCCTCTTAAATCTTGCACCGGACAAGCTTTCTGTCTCATTTGCCTCACCCTAGTCCCCTCTTTACTACTAGCTTTTTAAACATACACAAGTGACTAAAATCTCTGTGCTTCAGTATTCCCATCTGTAAATGGGTATCATACACTCTCCTCCAGTGCAGTCCTGAGAGTCAAGGCTAAGTGAAGAAATGCATGTGGAAACTTAGAACAGTGCCCAGAACATTGCCAACACTCCAGAAATGTTACAATTATTATTACATGCAGGAGTGGAACGAACACAGCCACGTTCAGCCTCATATTCAGATTATCTTCAATTATCTTCAGAAGACTCCTTTGCAGTCTTCTCTCTCTTCCTCCTCCAACCTCCCCTCAAGCGTACGTCATCCCCAGAATGACCCCAGCCACCTAGCAACATGTCACAGAACTAAAACTTCTCCAAATGAAATTGCTGATTTTTTTTAACATTAGCCAAAATTATCATGCGTAAGGATGCATATGGCAGGGCCTGCAAGAGTAAACCAAAGAAAAGACTCTCCAACTTTAAACATCACACATTTTAAATCCACATCTTTGAAAAAAATCACCATTAAAATCACTGTGTTGAAAATCCATTGAAACTAAAAAGATAAGAGCAATGACAGCCAAGGGGTATCCTAAGAGGACCATGCAAAGACCTTATGGTTTGGAGATGGCTGTGGAGGTGGAGAAGGGGTGGGAAATGAATCCCAGAGCACCTATCATCTTGGGAATAATAAAGGCAGTTTCGGCTATCAACTTTCAATGCAACCATCCTCCAAAGCTGGAGAGAGGCCATCATGGAAGACTTTTCACCTGTCAGCTGACATATTTTTCAGCTGAATTCACATTCGAATTGTCCAACCCCCCCCCCACTTTGACAACTATTGTTTCCCACTATGTCCCCACTAGAAGGGAACTTTAATCCATATGTTTCTGATTCATTTACACCTAACGCATCACAATGTTATATTGAGAGAGCTGGTAGAGAGTCAGGAAAATTCCAGTCCTTCTTTCATTTTCTTGTTCTGCCCCCTCAATTCCCTCTTCCCTCCCTGTGTGGACCTGGACTCTTTCTTTGGCCAGCCGTAAATCACCTCCACTCCAAAGGCTGCAATTGAATTCCCTGCTCCCAGCTCAGGATATTTCTATGGGTTTGCAATTTGGCAAACACAGTTCCTTTCATCCCTATAAAATGGAAATCCAAACATATCTTTTATAGAAACCCCACACTTATCGACCCCCCTCCTGCTACCCCCTGCCCTGCTACAGCCATCAGGCTGATACGAAATAAAACAGTTGTACTCAGAAAGGCACCACTCTCACTGGTCTTCCCCAAACCCACCAGACCCCCAGCACCTACTGCCAGCTCAGTGACTTCTACAGTGCAGACCAGCAAATGCTGGAGTTCAGTGCTCTTCCACTGTTGGTCCTGCCAAAAGTCCACAGGGTGTCATTTGCAGGGTCAAATGACAGCCACCAAGAGGTTAAAAAAATATTCAGCCCCAAAGCTCTTAGAGTATTTGGGATAGCTGGGTCAAAGGTAGAGAGACATAAGAACACATTAAAATGACATTTTAAAGCCTGCAATTTGTGGTGGTCAGAGCTCATCTACTCAGCAAATGTCTTATTTAAAACTAGTTGAGTGCGTGTGTGTGTGTGTGTGTGTGTTGCATTTGGATTTTTTTTTTTTTAATCCTGTTCTCAAAGACCCGTTAACATATCAGATGCATACCCTTCCAGGAATAAGTTATCAGTTTCATGGCTTGACCATTAAACTGAGAAAAACAAGTCATTTGTAAACCCTGTACAATTCATAAGTTCCCAGTTATAAAGTAATCCCTGATATCCACTCCAAAGCCCCAGGGACAGCTCAATACAACCAGTTTTTGGTGATCTGGTGATGAAAGATATATTATTGAAATCCAGGAAACCTTGGGAAAAAAATGTAGAACAAAGCTATCTAAATTGAAATGAAATGCAGATTGCTTGACTGCCAGCAGAAGTTTCTTTCTTCCTTCCTTCCCGTCTTTTTTTTTTTCCCCAAACAATTCCACATAAATGTCTCAAGGCTTAGGACATGCAATTAAAAGATTTATATGTACATTACACTGGAAGCAAAACAACTGCATGGGTTTCAGGGTCTGGGGCATTTTCAAGATGGTTTGGAGAGGCTTGTGGAAGACACAAACTGACATATGACCCATTTCCTCTGCCCCACCAGCCGGGCTGTGCTCTGGGTGCCACTCTCAGAACTCATTTTCCCAAGCTCTCTAAGCCTGTCCTGCTCTCTCATATGACTAGAATTACTAGAATGTCCACCACGTACAGTCGCTGGTGAAAGCTGCCTTGTCCTGAGTGGCATTTTTCATTAAGCAACACCATTCGAGGCATGTTTGGGGAAAGAAACCCTATGGGAAAGTCAGATAGCTTAAAAAGACAAAAGAGGCTCTGTCTGGCACAATGATACAGTTATTGTAGGATTTCACACTTTCAGCTCAACTCCCAAGTCCTCTGTAAGCCAGACTTAGGATCACAGTCTGACTGTCCCTCCTGCAATTCAAACAGGAAGGTCTCCAGATTCAGGAAGGATTTCACTTACAATCACAGAACTTTGCCTGTGAAAGGGACACAGACTCGTGTCTAAAAGTTACCAGAGAAGACAATAATATTCATTAGAATTACCAAGCCAGCAACAAGATCAGCAGTTTCTCTCATAATTGCTTCCTTTTCTCATCTGCCAGAATTAGAATTTCAAATATATTAACTCTTTCTCCCTGGCCATTCTTTCTCTCGACACCACCTCCATTATCAACAGCTCCCCAGAATTTAGTAATGAAACCCCGGTGTGGAGTAGATGCCTTCTGAAAGGAGATGTTATTAACAGAGAAATGTACCCTGACGAGTTCAGTGTCTGCAGAAAGAAAAGTCGGATGTGATTCAGTGACCATATTTTCAGAACACTCTATCAATGACAGTTGGAAACATATGTTTTTTATAAATTTCTCATTCCAAAACAAAGACTGACAGTAAAGCCCAGGGCTTTGATATTTATATAAATTGTTAAGTGGTTCACTGGGGAAAGTACATTTCAATTAGCGTGTCACTGCTCATCGTGGAGGCTTCAAGAAAGACGTTCTGATTAAGCTGGCTGTTTAGCAATACATCAAAAGTTGGGGCTTACCTAAGCGCTGTTCGCTTCAAGGCCAGTTGTGTCACCTGATACAAGGCAATGTTTCTGAGTTTTTATTTAAAATCAAATTAGACGTTCAGAATCCTACTTTAACCTACATCAATTCAAAACATCACTCCATTTTAGTTCAATAATTATGAACCAAGTAACTGTGTGGTGTCAGGCAACAGGCTAAGTGATGTAAGGAACAGCTATGAATGAGGCCTAAGTAAGTTCTGGCTTCCTGGAAGCTATGATCAGGATGGTTCTTGGTGTAAATGATTACTGATTACCAAATGAAAAAAAAATCTATTTCTAGTTAGAGTTCTTTGGGGGGAGAAGAGCTGAGCTATGGTCAAAACCAAATGAAAATAAACTTTGCCTTTTCTTGTGGCTTTACAAAACTACAATTCTACATCTTCAAATAAGAGATTTTCTTTCTTGAAACTTCTTCTCATTTGTCTCTTGAGGCTGAGATTATGTCTATAAACTGTAGATAAATCAACAACTCATCACTCAAAAGTCATACTGTTAGTTGTATTTTTTCCCCTTTTAGGTACTCTGCTGCTGCCCTTAGGACAACATTGTAAGTTATGAGGTTTTCAGTTGGGCTGTTTTCTTTGACATGTCACTATTTGCATCTCATTAGCTAAGCAGACATCCTTAAGATTGACGGTACAATTTTGTGCAACTCAATCCAGGGGAACATTCCAATCTCTCCAAGGCTGAAGAGTCCGGGAAAGACAAGGACACCAAATTTGTTCTCCTTATCTACCCAATTTAGTAGCTATTTGTCACAGTCAATTAGTCAAGGGTGAAGTAATTACCCATGGCTTGAGTTAGGGAACAAAGTCTGGTTGGCTGCAAAAAAGGGAACAATCAGTTCATATGGGAAATGTGAGGTGAGTAGGTGATATGGTTAGAGGACACAGGGCAAGACAACGCCCAAAATATCTCTGACTCATGCCTGAAATTCTGCCATTTATGATTCATCCCTTTGTGTTAAACATTGCTTTCTTCCTGGAGTTGTTTTAAAATTAGTAACAAAATAAGTCTCTGCTTCAACAAATCTATATTTATTGAGCCTTTTCTACAAATCAAGTGTGACATTACAAAAAGTAGTAAGATGTGGTCATAGCCTGCAAGGAGTGGTACACAAGAAGTTCCATTCTTGAGAAGACACACCCCTGATATCCCACCCCTTTAATGACTGCTCTTCTCACTCCTTCATTTCTTTTTTTTTAAATTATTATTTATTATTATTATTTTTTAATTTTTAAAAAAAATTTTTGGCTGTGTTGGGTCTTCGTTTCTGTGAGAGGGCTTTCTCCAGTTGCGGCAAACAGGGGCCACTCTTCATCACGGTGCGCGGGCCTCTCACTGTCGCGGCCTCTCCTGTTGTGGAGCACAGGCTCCAGACGTGCAGGCTCAGTAGTTGTGGCTCACGGGCCTAATTGCTCTGCGGCATGTGGGATCTTCCCAGACCAGGGCTCGAACCCGTGTCCCCTGCATCGGCAGGCAGATTGTCAACCACTGCGCCACCAGGGAAGCCCACACTCCTTCATTTCTGACTCAAGTTTATTGAAAGTAGAGTTTACTTTCACTAGCTCCACTCCCATGCATTTAATTTATTCCTCACCTCGAGGCTCCTGCCCTCACCAGGCCTTTGAATAAGGTCACCAAGAACATTCCAATCACCAAACTCGGAGATCATTTTTGTTCTGCCCATTTCTTATGTAATCTCTCTAGAGAGGTTGACTTTTCCAAACACTTCTCTCTTGGAACTCTCCTCTCTTGATTGTTCAAACTAACCCCTCTTTCTGTACCTTACTTTTATTTATTTATTTTTAACATCTTTACTGGAGTATAATTGCTTACAATGGTGTGTTAGTTTCTGCTGTATAACAAAGTGAATCAACTATACGTATACATTTATTACCATAACCCCTCCCTCTTGCACCTCCATCACACCCCCCTACCCCACCCCTCTAGGTGGACACAAAGCACCGAGTTGATCTCCCTGTGCTATGCGGCTGCTTCCCACTAGCTATCTATTTTACATTTGGTAGTGTATATATGTCCATGTCATTCTCTCACTTCATCCCACCTTAACATTCCCCCTCCCAGTGTCCTCAAGTCCTTTCTCTATGCCTGCATCTTTTTTCCTGTCCTGCCCCTAAGTTCTTCAGTACCTTTTTTTTTTTTGATTCTGTATATATGTGTTAGCATATGGCATTTGTTTTACCTCTTTCTGACTTAACTTCACTCTGTATGACAGTCTCTAGGTCCAGCCACCTCACTACAAGTAACTCAATTTCATTTCTTTTAATGGCTGAGTAATATTCCATTGTGTATATGTGCCACATCTTCTTTATCCATTCATCTGTCGATGGACACTTAGGTTGCTTCCATGGCCTGGCTATTGTAAATAGAGCTGCAATGAACATTTTGGTACATGAATCTTTTTGAATTGTGGTTTTCTAAGGGTATATGCCCAGTAGTGGGATTGCTGGGCCATATGGTAGTTCTATTTTTAGTTTTTTAAGGAACCTCCATACTGGTCTCCATAGTGGCTGTATCAATTTACATTCCCACCAACAGTGCAAGAGGGTTCCCTTTTCTCCACACGCTCTCCAGCATTTATTGTTTGTAGGTTTTTTGATGATGGCCATTCTGACTGGTGTGAGGTGATACCTCATTTTAGTTTTGATTTGCATTTCTCTAATGATTACTGATGTTGAGCATCCTTTCATGTGTTTGTTGGCAATCTGTATATCTTCTTTGGAGAAATGTCTATTTAGGTCTTCTGCCCATTTTTGGATTGGGTTGTTTGTTTTTTAGATATGGAGCTGCCTGAGCTGCTTGTACATTTTGGAGATTAATCCTTTGTCTGTTGCTTCATTTGAAAATATTTTCTCCCATTCTGAGGGTTTCCTTTTCGTCTTGTTTACAGTTTCCTTTTCTGTGCAAAAACGATTTTCATTAAGTCCCATTTGTTTGTTTTTGTTTTTATTTCCCTTTCTCTAGGAGGTGGGTCAAAAAGGATCTTGCTGTGATTGATGTCATAGAGTGTTTTCCCTATGTTTTCTTCTAAGAATTTTATAGTGTCTGGCCTTACATTTAGGTCTTTAATCCTTTTTGAGTTTATTTTTGTGTATGGTGTTAGGGAGTGCTCTAATTTCAGTTTTTTACATGTAGCTGTCCAGTTTTCCTATCACGACTTATTGAAGAGGTTGTCTTTTCCCCATTGTATATTCTTGCCTTCTTTATCAAAGATAAGGTGACCATATGTGTGTGGGTTTATCTCTGGGCTTTCTATCCTGTTCCATTGATCTATATTCCTGTTTTTATGCCAGTACTATACTGTCTTGATTACTGTAGCTTTTTAGTATAATCTGAAGTCAGGGAGATTGATTCCTCCAGCTCCGTTTTTCTTTCTCAAGATTGCTTTCACTAGTCGGGTCTTTTGTGTTTCATACAAATTGTGAAATTTTTGTTCTAGTTCTGTGAAAAATGCCATTGGTAGTTTGAGAGGGATTACACTGAATCTGTGGATTGCTTTGGGTAGTATAGTCATTTTCACAATGTTGATTCTTTGAATCCAAGGACATGGTATACCTCTCCATCTGTTTTTATCATCTTCAATTTCTTTCATCGGTGTCTTATAGTTTTCTGCATACAGGTCTTTTGTCTCCTTAGGTAGGTTTATTCCTAGGTATTTTATTCTTTTTGTTGCAGTGGTAAATGGGAGTGTTTCCTTAATTTCTCTTTCAGATTTTTCATCGTTAATGTATAGGATTGCAAGAGATTTCTGTGCATTAATTTTGTATCCTGCTACTTAACCAAATTCATTGATTAGCTCTAGTAGTTTTCTAGTAGCATCTTTAAGATTCTCTATGTATAGTATCATGTCATCTGTAAACAGTGACAGTTTTACTTCCACCTTTCCAATTTGGATTCCTTTTATTTCTTTTTCTTCTCTGATTGCTATGACTAAAACTTCCAAAACTATGGTGAATAACAGTGGTGAGAGTGGGCAACCTTGTCTTGTTCCTAATCTTAGTGGAAATGGTTTCAGTTTTTCACCATTGAGAACGATGTTGGCTGTGGGTTTGTCATATATGGCCTTTATTATGTTGAGGTAAGTTCCCTCTATGCCTACTTTCTGGAGGGTTTTAATCATAAATTGGTGTTGAATTTTGTCAAAAGGTTTTTCTGCATCTATTGAGATGATCATATGGTTTTTATCCTTCAATTTGTTAATATGGTGTATCACATTGATTGATTTGTGTATATTGAAGAATCCTTGCATTCCTGGGATAAACCCCACATGATCATGGTGTATGATCCTTTTAATGTGCTGTTGGATCCTGTTTGCTACTATTTTGTTGAGGATTTTTGCATCTATGTTCATCAGTGATATTGGCCTGTAGTATTCTTTCTTTGTGACATTTTTGTCTGGTTTTGGTATCAGGGTGATGGTGGCCTCGTAGAATGAGTTTGAGAGTGTTCCTCTCTCTGCTGTGTTTTGGAAGAGTTTGAGAAGGATAGGTGTTAGCTCGTCTCTAAATGTTTGATAGAATTTGCTTGTGAAGCCATCTGGTCCTGGGCTTTTGTTTGTTGGAAGATTTTTAATCACAGTATCAATTTCAGTGCTTGTGATTGGTCTGTTCATATTTTCTATTTCTTCCTGGTTCCATCTGGGAATGTTGTGCTTTTCTAAGAATTTGTCCATTTCTTCCAGGTTGTCCATTTTATTGGCATATAGTTGTTTATAGTAATCTCTCATGATCCTTTGTGTTTCTGCAGTGTCAGTTTTTACTTCTCCTTTTTCCTTTCCAATTCTATTGATTTGAGTCTTCTCCCTTTTTTTCTTGATGAGTCTGGCTAATGATTTATCAATTACGTTTATGTTCTCAAAGAACCACCTTTTAGTTTTATTTATCTTTGCTATTGTTTCCTTCATTTTTTTTGCATTTATTTCTGATCTGATCATTATGATTTCTTTCCATCTGCTAACTTTGGGGTTTTTTTGTTCTTCTTTCTCTAATTGCTTTAGGTGTAAGGTTAGGTTGTTTATTTGAGATGTTTCTTCTTTCTTGAGGTAGGTTTGTATTGCTATCCACTTCCCTCTTAGAACTGCTTTTGTTGCATCCCATAGGTTTTGGGTCATCGTGTTTTCATTGTCATTTTTTTCTAGGTATTTTTTGATTTCCTCTTTGATTTCTTCAGTGATCTCTTGATTATTTAGTAATGTATTGTTTAGCCTCCATGTGTTTGTATTTTTTATAGATTTTTTTCCTGTAATTGATATCTAGTTTCATAGTGTTGTGGTCGGAAAAGATACTTGATATGATTTCAATTTTCTTAAATTTACCAAGGCTTCATTTGTGACCCAAGATATGATCTGTGCTCGAGAATGTTCCGTGAGCACTTGCGAAGAAAGTGTATTGTGTTGTTTTTGGATGGAATGTCCTATAAGTCCATCTTGTTTAACGTATCATTTAAAGCTGTGCTTCCTTATTTATTTTCAGTTTGGATGATCTCTCCATTGTCTACTTTACTTTTAAATGTTGGTGGACTTCAGGGTCCTGTCCTTTGACCTCTTGCCTTTATTCTAACCAGTAGTTCTCAATCTGGGCCAATTGTGTCCTCCAGGGACATTTTACAACTTCTGGAGACATTTCTGGTAATTATAACGGGAGCAGGGGGATGCTATTGGCATCTAGTGGGTAGAGGCAAGGGATGCTGCTAAACATTCTAGAATGCACAGCCACGTCCCCCCACAGCAATAACAACAGAAGCAGTCCCATCCAAAATTGCAATAAGATTGAGAACTCTGCACTATCTGTGGGTGTTCTATACTCTCTGTGTTCTGTACTATCTATGGGTGATAACAATCACACGTATGGCTTCCACTTCTACTCCTATGAAGCTATTACTCAAATCTTTATTTTTGAATGAGATGGAGAGAACAGAAGTCCAGAGCCACACACTCAATGGGCTGTAGTTATGTCTACCTGTGGGTCCCCCAGCAGCTGGAAGTGAAAACGCCAAAACCGAGCTCATTTTCTTCTCTCACAGAACATCTCTTGGTTGATGACAAAATCCAGTCTCCCAGATTTGAACCCTGGGAATTAACCTCAACATTTTCCTTCCCCACCACCAAGTCCTTCTGATTCTACCTTCCAAAGCACTCTCAAATCCATCCTACCTCACCATCTCCATGGCCACTACCTTAGTTCAGGCCCTCTTCATTATCACATGCCCTCAGAATTGACTTAGAACTGACCTTTTACCTGCAGATTCACACCCCTGCCACAAGTAACAAGTAACAAGTAACAAGTAACAGGTAACTTCCTTAATGAAACAAATCTTAAGTCATCTAAGTGTGCATTAGAGACAGCATTTCCAGCAAGGGAGGGTCATCAGGCCACTAAGTTTGTTGCTTTTTCTCCCCAAGATTCTCCTTCCCCTCAGAGCTCTCTTAGATTACCCCTGCCCCACAGCACTGACCTCTGGGGATAGGAGAGACCACTGTCTGCTGACACTCTGTTCCTAGGGCAGGATTATGGCCCTTCTCAAGACACCCTGTGCAGAGCTGAAATGAACTTCATAAGTGGTAGGATTTCAAAGGGGAAATCAATGCAGAGCTCAGAGCATGGTTCTCAAGATGCAACTTCCCCTTCATTCAGCCTGCAGCCAGTTTCCAAGGTCTCCTTCTCCTCCAGCCTGTCTCCTGTGGTGGGTGCTGCCTTACTCTTCCTCCTCCTCCCACCCAGAGAGCACCACCAGGAGTGTTTGTCAAGATGTCTTTCTTGCTCAAAGGTTAGGCTGAGTAGAGCAGGGAGGGTTCAGAGACCCTGAAGTTGCTCTCTCCTGCCTCCCTCTCCAGCCCACTCCTTTCCTGGAGGACTGACTCTGTATGTGAAAATCCGTTCTGAGGAGACCTGCCAGGTCTTCATATAAAACAGATGACAACATTACAAGAAATACACAAAGAGCAAGGGTCTTTATATATATATATACACATAAATATATACATATATGGTGAAAATGTATTCTTTGTATTTTTCATAGTGAGTCAGAGATGTTAGAAATCCCTGTCGACTTAGAATTTTTCTTACCTAGACTGTAGATTTGCTTCCTCCATTAACTTTATATGTTACTCTAGCAAGTCTCTTCATCTCTCAGAATTGAAGTTTTCTCTTCAGTAAGATTTGGGAGTTGCATCAGATCATCTAGAAGTTTGTCTGCTGGACCTGCTCTCTGTGAGAGAAATTAAAGAGACAGCTATCATTTATTATATATAAAGAGGTACTAGATTTGTTTCTTTCCCTCCAGAAGATTATAGTAGCATAGGGTTAAAATCAATGCACAGACAACTCTCTAATAAAAATGTCTATGCTAAGGGGAAATGAGACAGGAAGGAGGGAGATAGTACAAGAGACTGGGGCAATTAGAGGTGGATTCTGGGAAAAGAAAGTAGTAAGGAAAGAGTGATGTTAGTGTTGGTCTCTTTCTGGATTTTCTGTCTTTTCCATGAGCATGTGGATATGTCTTATATGCCATAATCTTAATTACTATAGTTTTATATTGTCTTGATATCTGGTAACAGAAGAACTCATCTTGGTTGCTCTTCTTCAGGCTTATTTTGATCATTATTGGCCCTTTGTATTCCCATACACATTTTAGAATCAGCTTGTTAATTTCCATTTTAAAAAGCAATGAAAATTTTGATTAAGATTGCCTTGAATCTATTGATCCATTTGGGGAGATCTGACAGCTTTACAATATTGAATATTTCAGTCTATGAAACATGATATATCTTTCTAGTTATTTAGGTCTTCTCCAATTTCTCTCAGTTATGATAGTTTTTACAGCAGAAGTATTGTGCATCATTTGTTTGATTTATTTCTAGGTATTTGGTGGATTTCTAGGCTATTGTGTACTGTATCTTTTTAAAAGTTTATATTCTAGTTGTTTGTTGATTGTGTGTCAAATACCATTAATTTTAAAATAGTGCTTTATATCTAGCAACCTTAGTAAAGTCACTTATAGTTTACCTATAGATTCTTTTAGTTTATGATTTATAAAATCATGTTGTCTGTAAATAATGATAATTTTAGTTATTCATTTTCCATCTGTAGTAGATTGAATGATGACTATCCAAGGATGTCAAATCTTAATTCTTGAAACTTGTAAATATTATCTTGTTTGAAAAACGCTCTTTGTAGATATAATTAAATTAAAAATCTTGATCTAAGGAGATTGTTCTGAGTTATCTGAATGGGCCCTAAATGCCATCATGAGGGTCCTTATAAGAGGGAAGGAAAGGGAGATAATAGACACACAGAGAGGGAATTGATACAAACATGGAGGCAGAGACTAGAGTCATAAAGGCAACCGCAAACCCAGGAATATTAGGTCAACCACCAGAAACTGGAAGAGAAAAGGAATGGATTCTCCTCTAAAGTCCCCAGAGGGAGCACAGTCCTCTTAAATTTTGGACTTCTAGTCTCCAAACCTTTAAAAAGAATAAATTTCTGTTGTTTAAGCCACCAAGTTTGTGGAAATTTGTTACAGCAGTCACAGGAAACTAACACACCACACCATCCTAATGGTACGTATGTATGTACGTATTGCTTTCTTGCTCTGCCTAGGACTTCCAGGGCAATGTTAATATGAATAATACCTTTATTTCAGTAGAAAAATTATTTCCTAAAAATAGGGACAACAAGTGTTTCTTTTTTGTTGATAGCAGATATTTTTATCTTGTTTCTAAATGGTAAAACTTTAAATATTTCAGCATTAATTATGATGTTGGCTGAAAGGTTTTTGTAAGAAATTCATTAATTTTATTTGGGTAAGTTCTGTTTGTTCCTGGTTTGCTAAGAATATTTTTGTGAACCGAAGTTAAATTTGATAAAATTTGCAATTATGTAAAAATTTCTGCAATTATTGAGATGAGGACATAGTTTTCCTCCATTATTCCATTTATGTGTCAAATATACTAATTGAGTCTTTAATGTTAAATATGCATTGCATTCCTGGAATAAACTCAGTTTGCTCATGCCGTATTATCCTTCTCTACTTCTGGATTTGATTTGCTAATATTTTGTTGAGAAGTTCTGTACCTAAGCTCATGAAAGAGATTGGATTGTAACTTTCCTTTCTTATAATGTTCTTGGCAAGATTCTGAAATCAAGATTATACTAGTCTCTTAATACTAGTTAAAAAGAGTGTCCTCTTTTTCTATTTTCTGAAATAGTTTTTGTGAGGTTGGTTTTATTTCTTCCTTCAATGTTAAGAAAAATTCACAAGTGAATTTATGTGGGTATGGACTTTTGTTACAGTTTTTGGACACATGCTTTTATTTTTGGGGGCTATATACCTAGGAGTAGAATTTCTGGGTCATATGGTAACCCTATGTTTAACTGATTGAGGGACTGCAAGACTTTTTTCCAGAATGGTTAAATCATTTTACATTCCTACCAGCAGAGCATAAGGGTTCTGATTTCTCCATATCCTGCCCAAAACATGTGATTATCTAACTCTCTTATACTGGCCACTTTAGTGGCCAAGAAATAGCATCTCATTATGGGTTTGATTAGCATATCCCTTATAACTAATGATGTCAAGCATCTTCTCATGTGCTTTCAGTTATCTTTTAGAGCAATAAAATATAAGAGAAAAAATTTTTTGTATTTTCCTTAATTTTATAATTTCCACTATTTAATTAATTTGTGTAGAACTAAATGTCCATTTATTATAATATTTATTCTGCTTAGAGGATTTCATTTAACATTTCTTAATACTTAGCACAGGTCATTTGGCAATAAATTTTTTCAGCTTTTGTTTATCTGAAAAAAGATTTTCTCTTCATGTTTGTAAATATATTTTCACTGAGTTAAAAATTCTGAGTTGACAGCTTTTTTCTTTCAGTTGCTTTAAAGATGCCTCACTATTGTCTCCTGGCTTACATAGTTTTGACTACATGTCTGCTGTCATTCTTTGTTGCCCTGTTTGTAATATTTCCTTTATTTCTGCCTACCTTCAATATTTTCTCTTTAATTTTGATTTTCAGCAGTTTTGTTATCATCTGTCTTAGTGTGTATGTGCTCTCTCTGTCTTTCTCTGTGTGTGTATGTGTGTGTGTGTTTTTGTTCTGCTTGGATCTATAGTTTGTTGTCTTTTATTAGGGGAAAATTCTCAGTCATCATCTCTTTAAGTATACATATTTGACCCTGTTTCCTCTTTCCTTTCCTTCTGGGTCTTAAGTTACCCTTATGTTTGACCATTTGATATTGTTCCACAGTTCTTGGATGCTCAGTTTTTGTCACTTATTTTTTTCTCTCTCTCTGTTTCAGTTTGGATTATTTCTATTGACCAATTTTTGAGATCATTGCTTCTTTCTTCATGTGTGTCCTGTCTTATTATAAGCCCATCTTGGGAATTACTCATCTCTGATATCCTGTTAGCGTTTTCCCTCGGATTGCTATTTGACTCTTTTTTATAATTCTCCATTCCTTTGCTGAAATTCTCCATTTGTTTATGTGTGGTTTTTGTTTTTCATGAGATCCTTTAATATAAATTATCATAGTTATTTTAAAGTCTCTATCTCATAGCTCCAACATCTGTGTTATCTCTGAGTTTCTGAGTATAGTTCTGTCAATGGCCTTGTCCCTTGACAATGGGGTAGTATTTTTTTGTTGTTGTTGCTTGTTTCTATGTATATCTCATAATTTTTTATTACATATCTGATATTATGTGTAGAAAGACAATAGAGACAGAAGCAAATAGTATTTTTGCCTGAAAGTAGCCATGTGTCTCCTTGTATCAGACAAGAGTGTGTGTATCTGCTGGGGTGTGGTGAGGGGAAGGTTTGAGTCAATGCAGATAATAATTAATTTGGGTTTTTGTTTTGTTGTTGCAGATTGACCACAAACTTTAAGTTTCTCCCTCAGTGGTGTGCTGTTAACTTGTGCTTGGAGAGAGGTCTAGCTGTGGGAAGACTTTTCTCAATGTCCAGCTCCACTCTCAGCTTTCAGGAGTCTCTGCACACCTGTGCCATGTTCTGGCCTCTCCTCTAGGATTAGACAAATGTTGCTTGTTACTCACTGCTAAGCTAATAGTTGGGGAAGGAGGATTCCTCATTCTTCTCAGTCAGCTTTAGTCTTACATACACTCTGTGCACCTGCCTCAGGAGTGAAGCATTTTCTGTGTTGCTGCCCTTCCCCATCCATGGCAGTTGAACCTTTCCTTTTACTTGTGGAGGCTCTTGGACAGAGATAATTTCTTGCCCCTTCCCCAATGATAACAGACTTCTGCTTTATATCTATGCAGAATCCCTAGGACTAAAAATGTTTTCTTCTCTCCCTCAAGAAAAGACAGCTTTTGACCTCTACTCCTTCTTTTAGAAGCTATGGATTTTGCTGAGCCCTGGGCAGGAAGATTTCCTACCCCTCCTTCAGTGGCTTAAGTCTTTGTTTCATATGAGAAAAGGGTTCAGAGATGTGCATGGTGTTTCATGCCTGTCTCCCCACCCCACAGCTATCAAAAGCTTCCTGCATGTCTACACCATGGAAGGAAGTTTTCTGGTCTCTTGACCTGTCCCCAATCTTTCTTGGGAGAACACAGTAGAGGCTCATACAGCATAGCTTGCAAGTGAGTACAGCTTCTTCTTGTGGCTGGGGTTCTCAGTATTCTAAATTGTCACTCTAGCCCACACTTGGCCTTAAGAATGTATTAAACTGATGGAGGCCATCTCTTTCTCTCATGTTCTGTCCAACACGATTTGTGTGACTCATCCCTTCGAAGAGGTTTTTCACTTTTTGGAATTTAGTTCATTTGTTGTCTTGTGACCTCTGTCTGTGATAGGCTCAAGGAAAGTTTGATTTTGTAGATTATCCTGTTTTTTCTTATTGACAGGATGGGAGCTACGTTTTTCTGTGGTTTCCCACATTTTAAGAATGAGCACACACTCTGTGCCAAGCTCTCTTCTGGAAAAAACTAGCAAGACCCATCCTTTTTAGGAATTTATATTCTAGTAGAGACAGACAGACAGAAAATAAGCACATAGATAAGTAAATAAGCAAATAGGAAGTATAAGATAATATATAGATAAACTCAATCCATGAAAAGAACTATAAGGAAAAACAAAGCACAATGCAATGACTGAAGGTGATTTTGAAATGTTACTTTCCAGTAATTATTGAGAAGAGACTTGAGAATTAACCAGCTATGCACAGATGTGGGAGAATATTCCTGGCACAGTAAACTAGGAAGTGAAAAAAGTGCATGAAGCATGGACTTAATATTTTCAAAGAAACAACAAAGAACTGATCTGGATAGAACATAGAGAGTGATGGAGAGAATGGCAAGAGATGAGATAGGTAAAACTGGTGGGGGGTATGATGTAGGACTTTACGGTCCATAGTAAGGAGTATGACTTTTATTCACTGGAGTGGTTTAAGCCAATTATATCCTGATGATCAGTCACTTGATTAGTTATAGTAATTCTAGTTACTAAGGATTACATGAAATTGATTTATTTCTAAGACTAAAATCCCTAGCGCATCTTGACCATTTCTTCATATACTAGTCAGACTTGTTGAGGTGGAAAGGATGGTAGAGATCACCTAGTCTCACCTCATTAGTAAGGTTTCTTATCTTGACACTTCCTGGCTTCTTAATTCTACCCATGCAGTTTTATGCATCTTTTTTGAAAGAAAAATAAAATCAAAATTCACTCTGTAACCTTGAATTCAGAATTCTTAGACATCTGAATTAATCTCATATCCCAAGAAGAAATGCTTCTAGTGGAATTGCAGCACTTTCCAGATTAACTTCACAATACAGTTCCCACAAGGTTGCACTCAAAGTTCAATATATGTATCAAATTTTAAAATACTAATGCATTTTACCCTAACCCAACCTAGAGACTTTCCTGAAATGTGCACTTTCCACGGGATTGTCCCACTTTTCTATCCCTCGAATGAGGAAAAAATACATAAGTATTTATAAATTTGATTTTTGAAACCTCTGAGACTCAGATGCCAAACTTCTCACCTTTTAAATGTAGCTAACAGCATTAGAAGTCACTTACTACTTATACACTAAACTCTTAGAAAATATGATGCACAGATTTTCAGAGAAGGCATGCTTTTGAAATGCCATAAGACCTACTGTAGTCATTAAAGTCCAGAGAACTCAAAGCTGAGGTTCCCTTAAGAGAATATCTTGCTTTTTCATCTGTTCATTCTCTTATTTATTCTTTTAGCAAGTGTTTATTGAGCATATACTACAAAATCACTATTTGACGCTCTGTGAGGGCCACAAAAAATAAGCAACACAGCTCCTGCACTGAAGGAGCTCACACAGTTTAAAACAGGGGATGAGACAGGCAAAAATAGATATAGCTGTAACACAAGAGTCACTTCCATGCTGCCAAAAGCTACAGAGAATGAAAAGTACTTAGTTTTTGGCCACTACTGAAGTAAGAATGCTCAATTCGTTTGCTGTATGCAGCATTGGAACGTTCAGGGCTACTTCTTATTGAATGAGTCTTCTTAATGTGAGGGCCTCCTCTAAAGGCACCTTTTCCAAAGATAAGAAGTTGGAAAGGGGAAAGTAGTTTTAGGTGTTGGTGGAAGTTGTGTGCTTGGGTAATTGAGACTGTGGGAACATGGTAGGCACCTCACCTGAGTCTCAGAACCAGTGATCCAAATATAGTAGAAGATGGAAGATATGGCTCTGGAAGGCTGCTCATATTGGGGTAGTAATTAAAGACATGAGGCCGGATGCATTCTTAAATAGAGAGGGTATAAAATGAGAACAGTGAGAGCTGATCCTGGAGCTTTGGGGAATACAAATTCTTTCATAAAGTCTGCAGCTATGGCAGAGCCCTGCCTGGGTGGAAATCACATCCGGAGCCCTTGAATCATTAACAAACATCTAACTAACTGTACTTTTTCCTGGTACAAAGCACCATGCAAAGCAATTATGCACCACTGACTCCAGGCTGGATGTTTATGTGAAGGCTAGACATGGATTCCAAGTTATTTAACTTGACCTCTTGTGTATAAAAGCACTTTAGTCAAAGGTTGCCTGTTCATCTTTATTTCGTGTAAAGCAGATCCCCCATTGTAAGGACCTCTCCTTCTTACTTTTCACTCCTAAGTAACTTCATCCTCCTGGTCCTCTGGGGAATCACCCAGGTAAATTGACAAAGCACATAAACCCAAACTGCCTGGGTCAAGTTTTGGTTTCTGTTCTTTCTTCAATTATAAGTACCTTTCTCAGGGGGCCCTGGGGCTCAGAAGACAGATAGAATTTATCTAACTGCTGCCAGAATGTAATTTAAAATGAGTCCAAGAGGAAAAGAGCCTTCCCAAATATTCCCACTGTGGGACAAGGGGTGGGAGGGTGCTTGCCAGAGCCAGGCAGGAGGGGTGAGGAAGCTTGTGAGCTGTTTCTGCTGACAGCCTTTCATGGACTTTAGAAAAGTAGCTAACATGACTGGCTATACCTTCTGCCCTTCTACCTTGAAGAGTGGGTGCTTTCTCCAAAAATGACTCTATCTGATGTGTATTTAGTTCAAATCTTGTGGGATTTTTCAATTTACAAACAGATCCAGCATTAAGGCATGATTGTAGTGCAACTCTCTGCAAAACAGATTTAGCAAACATCTATACAGACTTCCCAGATGCGTTGTGACCGAGCCAGGACTTAAATTCAGACTTTGCACCTTTTCCAATGCTCTGCACTTAATTCTGAGCAACTGGAAGCATTTGATGTAGAGCATGAAAAATTGCTGGTAGGAGAGTGGCTTAAAATGTCGTTCATTATTCGTCTAGGCCATTGATGGGAGAGGGAAAGGAGACAGAAATTAGCAAGCCAGGAGGAAGACAGAAAGGCTGAGGAGAGAACGGAAGGAGAAAGCAGAGGGAGAGGAGTAATCCTAAGTGGGTGAGCAGTCAGGGAGAAGGGACCCAGGAGGGTGTTAAACACTGAACATTTGCACTCTCCGTGGTAGAGCAGGATTTGTATCATCGCGGAGCGTGAGGCCAGGTGATACTATGGACCAGGCAGGAAGCTCCTCCTCTCAGTTCACTGGGAATTTATTAAGCCAGAGCTGCTCAGAAAGGAGGAGACGACAATGAGATTTGCCTGCCTCATTCTGTCTCACACTGGAGGCAACACAAATGGGGAGGGGGAAAAGAAGAACATCTTAATGGCTTGCTGGAAAAGACGAGGAGGTCAGAGCATCCAACAAACAAATAAAACCTGCACTCGAGACTTCCCTTTAAGGCTGAGGATAGCTTACACCAGCCAAGATGGAACTAAGAGAACATAACGGGTGGGTAATGAGAACATACTTTGAAGCTTCTCGCAAAGATTTTTGCATGATTTGGGCACACACACATCCCTATAGACCACAAGGGCTACCCACAGATGCTCCACAGGCACGGATTGCTTCCATGACAAATAGGGTGACCTGGCCCCACGGGGACCTAATAAGGAGAGGAGGGAAGTACAGAGAAGGCAAATGTGACCAGCAGTGATTCTAACTTAGAGTAATTCTTATTCAAAGGCAAATGCGTACTTATAAATATTTTGTCTTTTTTTTCCCGTGAAACAAATGCAGTGGCCACTTACCTGGAAGGTGAGTCTTCATTCTGTTTTTAAGGAGAGGAACTTTCCAACTGAAGGTGATTGACACAGTGTACTGTTTGTACTTATACGTAACCCGTATATTTCACTACAGGTGGCAAAGTTTTAAAAAATGATGGTGATCTCTAATATATTTGGAAATGATTCATAAGAAAAACTATTAAAGTTATCTTTGAAATAAAAAAGAGGGAGGGATTATACAGAAAGCAAGATAAGCTTGCTAATTGTCTTATCGATATTAACTGGGAGTAGAATTTTGCTAC